>NW_011916181.1:0-1734 GCF_000151845.1 Pteropus vampyrus | reverse complement strand
TTTGGTTAAAGAAATGGGGTACCCAGGCTGAAAAGAGTTCCTTCCCCGCCATCGCCTTGCTTATCCATGCAGTACTGCAAGCAGAAGGCAGGTCCATTGTGACCTTGGTCCAGCCTCAACAAAACCACATCCCAAAAAGAATACACGAGATCCGAGGTTTCCTCACTGGCGAGCCAGACGCGGACTTTCAGAGCTCTCTACTCATCCAGGGAAGCCTGAGCGAGCAGGGCCCTGGGGACATTTCTCGCATGAGCCCAGGACCAGAGGTTAGGGGTAGCATGCAGAGGTGCCTCGGCTTCCACTAGAGATGAACAGCCAGCCCCGGTGTGCCTCACATGCCAGTCTTCTGTCCTCACTCAAGGCCCAGGGATAAGGCAGGACCGCAACCTTGACCTCTGGGCATGGCGTGCTGGGGATCCTGCCTTCTCCTCACTACCATCTCTGCGTCATTTCTCCTCTGGTGGGATTCCTGCCACCAGTCCACCACCCTGTTGCTCCTTGGATCTGGCACTACCAACCGCCACCCCCCGCCCTCCCTCAGGGGGACCTCGCACCCGGCTCACTGTCCTCCCTTCCTCCCCACACAGTGGCTTCCTCCCTGTCCACACTCAGCCTTGCCGCTGCAGACATATCTGCCCTTCCCCCTCTCCCCACGGCGTGTCACACCCTCCCCCTGACTTCCCCAGCAGCCCCAGCGCTTCTGGAGCGCTGCCCTCAAGGGCCCCGCCATGGACACCATCTCCTCACCTCCCGCTACCCCACCCCACAGCCCAACCACTGACCCCACCACCTGCTCTCCCCCAGCCATCCCCCGACTCTGCCAGTTCCCCCTCACCCAGCAAGTACCCCGACCTCCTCCTCGGCCCCACTCCTCCTCAGACATGCTCTCCGACCACCAGCCCCGGTTACCCCCACGCCCCTCCCACTCCAGGGTGCCTCTGCACACAACGTCGCCGGAGGAATACACACAACCAAGCGGACTGGCCTCACTTTAAAGTCCTGACCCCATGCTTCGAATGCCACTGTGGCCATTTCACACCTTCTGTGGCTTCAGTCCTGCCACACTGTCCCCGGCCCGCTGCTCTGGCCTCAGACTCCACTAGGACATAGAAGGTTTGGACAGACGCTCCCTGCACAGCAACACCAACCTCCGTCACCGGTGCTGCGCCCCAGCTCTGCCCTCTCTGTTCAGAGGGAGGGAGGGTCCCTGCCCCCTGGGCTCTGGGTCCCGTCCTTCCTTCTCAAGGACATCGCTCCTGAAATTACCCCTCTTCTCCCTGCCCCTTCGGCTGATGATTTACGCTTGAAAAACGGATCATTTGGGCTTCTTCCAATGGGTCCTCCCCGACGGCATCTGACAGGCCGCCATCATCAGCCATCTCAGGACGCAGGAACACCGCGCGGCCTTCCTGTGACCACACATCCTCCTGTGTCACTCTCTCTCACAGAGAAAGTCCACAGAGTCAGCTCTGGCTGCTGCTTTCACCTTCTCGCCTCAGCTTCACGCCTCCACCCCACCTGGATCAAGCTTCCGCCGGACTCAGGATACTCGGGTCAAGGTCGTTTGCGTCCGTGCTGCCGAACCCAAAGGTCACTTCTCTAAACTTCTCCCACTTGACCTCTGGGGCTGCACTGGCACAGCTGACCACCTCCTCTGTCTTGAGACCCACGCTTCTCTTGAACCCCCCGCCGGCACCCCTGACTCAATTTCCTCTTCACTGGTCCTAGACCTGA
>NW_011916180.1:0-1708 GCF_000151845.1 Pteropus vampyrus | reverse complement strand
CCGTTGCCCTGAACGTCCCCAGGGAACCAAAACAGGTTCGAGCCCCTTCGCGGCAGCTCCGAAAGCTCCGTTTTCCAGAAGGGGCCGGGCGGCAGCGATTCTTCGGTCCCCCTTCGACCGGGACCTGCCTGCAGGGACGAGGAGCCGGGCAGGGGGCGAGACCTCGGGGCAGCAGCGTGCGGAGCTTTCCCCCAGTGAGTGCCGGCGCCTCGTGCCCCATGCGGTACCCTGACTGTCCCCGCGCGTCGCCTTTCGCTTGCTCTTGCTCCCCCAGGCGGAGCCGCGGAGCGGGCTCCGGGAGGGGTCGCGGGGCGGCGGGGAGCGGACCCGGGGGCGGGAGGGTCCCGCGCAGCCGGAGCGTCCCCAGGGCCAGCGCTGCCTGGTCGGGAGCCAAGGCCCGCGGCCGCCGCGGAGGGCGGGGACGGAGACTGTCCTTGGGGAGGCGGCCGCGCCGCGGGCAGTGGGGCGCGCGTGGGAAACGCTCGCAGAGTCGGGAGGACCCGAGGCTGAAGCTGAGGGACGGGGAGGGGCGAGCGGAGAGAGCGTGGCGGCCGGTTCCCGAAGCCCGCGGAGCCGGGACGCGCTCGGGCTGAGTCCAGGACGGCCCCTTGGGGACGCGCCCGAGTCCCGCTGCCGCGCGCTGGGGGAGCCGCCTTCGGGAGCCGGCGCTGGCCGCGGGGCAGGAGGCAGACGCGCGCGGCGGGGATGGTGGATGAGCCGGCCGGGCCTCGGCGCGGGGCAGGGCGCAGGCTCCCACCCGCCGGCGCGCGGCCGCCGCTGTGCCAGGCGCTCCCCGCCAGGGGGCGGCGCGGGGCGAGCGGGCGGCGGGGGCGCTAGGGCCGCGGGCTGGAGTCACCGCCTCACCTGGGCGCGGCGTCGCCCCCCGCGCCTGCTGCAGTCCGGGGTCAGCCGGGGCCGCACCGTCTGCACTTCCAGCTTCCCGCGTCTGCTATGTTGCCCTTTGGAGACAGAACAAGGTACTTCCCGGCACCCCTTTCCCACGTCCCCGGGGCGCGGCGCGGCGGGGCCGGGGCCGGGGCTGGGCGGCGGCGCCGGTCGCCGGGCGGGGATGCTTCGTTGAAATGAACCGTGTGACATTTCGGTCTCCCTTGGCTCTCTGCGGGTGTGTGTTATCCTGCAGTCTTAGAGGGGGCCCTTTCTAACCTCGTTTCTCCTAACGAACGTCCAGAGTTGGGGTGGACTTGAGCACTGTCGAGAGTTCTGACAGGCGATGGCTTCGGACACATCCCGTCTCCCCTGTTTGAGCCCTCCGCCCTCCTTCGACAGTCCTCTTCCCCGCGTCCGCCTTTGCCCTTCAAAACCGCACTTCCAGAGCGACCCGAGGGGAAACCGTGAGCGGAAGGGGTTTCTTTTCGAAGGGCGCTCTCCGCGAATTTGGGGTGAGGCACGACGGCCAGCGAGGTCTGGAATTGTCCATTGCCATGGACGGCCGTTTTCAGAGGTCTTCCGCCACTCCGAGGCCATCAGCCCTGTTTCCTGTCACCCTCGCACACCACCCGTCTGCCCTCTCTGAATTGTGGCGCGTAGGGTGGGGAGTGGGCAGAACTGGGCTGACTTTTTTAAGTGTGTGTGTTGAGGTCCGGGGAAGCGGTCCTTTACGCAGATTATTAACAATCGAAAAGAGTTATTTGTCTTACAATCACATAATGCCCTTTTCTTCCCCTCTACCAACTTTTAAAAGCATAAA
>NW_011916179.1:0-1949 GCF_000151845.1 Pteropus vampyrus | reverse complement strand
TCATTTACAGAAGCCTTGAAGTCGATGTGTGCCATTGGTCAAAGCAGTCACAAGCCCCTAGCCAGAATCAAGGGGTGAGAACATAGATAACACCTCTAGGTGGAAGAAGTATTAGTTATACTAAAAGAAGAGCACATAGAATGGGATAAACACAATCTGTCACAGTCTACCTGCTGGTCACAACAACTCACATCCCTCCCACACACATCCCCTCCCCATAATCCCCAGATCTCATCCCATCATGGCACCAAGCTCAGGTCCAATGGCCCAGATTTCATCACCTATATCCTGGACCTTAAGCCTGAGCAAATGCTATGTAACAAATCACCTCAAAACTTTGCAGTTCCTTCAGGTGTATATTATCTGATTGGGAGATAAGATGTAAACATGTGAAAAAGTTATATACTAATAAAAGAGTTTAACGATAACCAATAATTCTGGAGATGTAACAAAGCAATACTATCAATGGTTAGGAGCAACAGAAACTGACTTTGTATAACTTAAGCGAAAGAGAGATATATTGAAAGATGAGATCGTAGAACTAACAGAGAAGTAGAATCAGGCTTCAGGAAGAATGAAAAACAGTGGTTCTAGGAAACTAGTCATCAGGACTGTGGGCACAGTCTCTTCGTGGTGCTGGACGTTTTCAGTTCCTGCTATGTACCAAGACCTTCCTGCATCCAGGACTTTGCAGGTGCTGTTCCTTCTGCCTGGATCGCTCTTTATTACAGCTTTCTTTGCCTGACTGACTTCTACTCATCTCTAGATCTCAGATACAATCTCATTGCATTCTCATAGCACTCATTACACATATTCCAATAATACAATAACTGTGTACATACTTGTTTAATGTCTGTACACCTCACTAGAGTGTAAAATTCTCTGAGAGGACCTTGTCTTTTTTATCTACCAAAGTCTCTTACTTTTCAAATTTCATCTATTTCATAAACACATGGGGAAATAAACAAATACCAAAATGAGAATAGGCAAAAGCTATTTATTCAGAGCTTGCTATTGCAAGGGAGTTAGTTAGCCATCATCCTTTGCATTTTGGCAGAGACTCAAAGTCAGGTAAAAGAGTGGGAAAGCTTTACAGTAGAAAAAAGAGAAGGCTTCAGGTATGGTAATTGGAAGATATTGGTATGGGGAAGCTGTGAGTGGGAAATCTGGAAGCAGGGCATCCTGTAGTAAACTGGCTTCCTGGGCTGGTTACTATAGATAATGGGTTGATTTCCTGGGCTAGCTGCTGCAAATTGTGGGTCAGAGTCTATTGTTACATATGGTCTGGCTATTGTCCATTGTCTATTCCATTTCTCACATTTATTGAACATCTATTATGTGCCATAAACCATGCTAATTTTTGGGATACAGTGATTGATAGAAGATAGTTGTTGACCAATTGAACAGTTGCTAAGAGATGATGTTTAAATAACTAGTTGTATCTATTAGAATTAGGCTTGGCTGTGCATGACATAAAAACCTAAAATATCTGTGATTTAAGTGAAATAGAAGTCTCTTTCTCTCTCATGCAAAGGCTCTGCAGGTAGGCACAGTGTCAGTGCCGAGCTGATTGAGAAGGGAAGGTTCGACGGTGAGAAGCCCAGTTGGAAGAATGCACAAAAGGCTGACATGAGAATGAAAGGGAGGCACCAACTTTTTTGTGTGGAGCACAGTTCTGTTTCTAGAAGTGCAGTTCTATTGGGGGGAGTGCAGTATTGCACGCACTTCTCCTGCTCCCCTTTCTGTTCTCCCCTTCTGCTCTCTAGGGGACCGCATTGCTCCCCACATAGCATAGTGGCATTCAGCCACACATGCGTGATACAATAAGCTGAGGTATGTTTACATATTTTAGGTGCAGGCGCCCTACTACCCTAATATAACATTCTAAATCTGGGGCCTATTCCTAGCTAGGATCCTGGATCACAGCCAGACCTTGGACCAGCTGGGCC
>NW_011916178.1:0-1192 GCF_000151845.1 Pteropus vampyrus | reverse complement strand
GCATATGTCACAGGCCTCTGTAGTCAGCACCATGGACAGACGCCGGTTTCCTGGGATCTTCCATCTTTCTTTCCTAGGCACAGTCTCACATTTGTGCCACGTTTGGCAGTTTATAACAATCAGTCAACCATAAAACACCTTTACATATGTTGACCCTTTTCAATTCCACAGAAATCACACGTGGCCAGATCTCATCACCATTTTATAGATTTAAAAATGAACTTGTGGAGAATCGAAATACCTTAAACATTGGCAAAATATTACTTAATGATCTAGCAATTCCACTCCTACTTGTGAACCCCAGAGAAATGAGTGCTTATATCTGTGAAAAAAAAAAAAGTACACAAGAATTTTCACAGAAGCTTTATCACAGCCCCAACCTGGAAATGAACCAAATGTCCATTAAGAGGATAACAGATAACTAAATCGTAGTGAATAACACACTACAAGACAGCAGTCAAAGAGAGTCACCGATAGACATGTGAAGCAGCCTGAGTGAATCTTAGAGATATAATGTCGACTAAAAAACATGTCAGAATAAAAGAACACACCCTGTATGGCTTTATTATTATACACACGAAAACAGCACTCATCTCTGGTGATACAAGGAATGGTAGTCGGTACCTCTGGGTAGAGCACGGGAGAATCTACTGAGCGATGGGAATATGTAGCACCTTCATCTGGATGTTATGTAGGTTACACAGGTAACCATCATATACAAAACATATAGAGCTCTACACTTAAGACGTGTGTACTTCAGAGTAGGTAATTTGTATGCAAGAAAAAAATGAAGCTGCTTAGCAAAAAAAAAAAAAAGGATAAAACAGGAAAATGAGAAAAAAAAAAGATGATCCGGTAGGGGAAGTGGAATAGTGGGAATGAGGAAGTGTGAGAATCTTCAGCATACAGACAAAACTGCAGATCAAAAAGAGCCTAAATTCATTCCTTCCTTCCTTCCTTCCTTCCTTACTTACTTACTTACTTACTTACTTACTTACTTACTTACTTACTTACTTACTTACTTACTTCCTTCCTTCCTTCTTTCCTTTTTAAGTGCGTAGGCTTCTTTAGTACGTGAAAATACCCCAAATGAAAACAAAACAACAGCTTTTCTATCTCAGAACATTTTTTATAAGGCTGAGAAGTCAGTGCGTCCTCCTACCCTATTTATATTTGTGTCTCTACGGCAGGG
>NW_011916177.1:0-3124 GCF_000151845.1 Pteropus vampyrus | reverse complement strand
AAGATCACCCCAAGTTGAAAGGATTATTCATGACAAAGTCATTTTCTGCATCGTGACCTCTTGTTCTCATTTGAGAACTTAGTAGGTATCTGGCAACACATCAGCCACAACCCAGATAAAAGAATAATTATTTCCTATTTGCTTGCTGGGGTTTTCAAATCAGTGCGGTAATTTAAGCATGACTCTTGGAGGCTTACAAAAAGATGTTATGATTAGTTTTATCTCCTTTGTTAAGGAAAAATAATTACAGTGAAATAATTAGAGGCAGCAGAGTTGACATGAGATTAGGAGAGCTGGCTTGGCAAAGAAAGTGAAGTTCTAATGAGGAAAAAAGTTTAACAAAGGGGTAGGTCCATGGGGAAAGTGTTAGGAGCCTGTCCAGTTCTGGCCTCGGAACTCAGAGACAGAAGGGAAGAAGGACGGCTGGCTCGGTGGCCAGCTTCATAAAGAAATTAAACCTTTCAGGAAAGGCACTCTTCTTGGTGTCATTAGACCCAAGGCTTACTTCAGACTCCAGCACTCCCGAGAGCGTGACCTTAGACAGGTCCCTCAACATTTATGAGCTACATTTAGTAGCTAGGTTTTGGCTTCTTTTCCTTTGTGTAGAATTGAGCTTCATGGAGATAGAAAGATAGAGGCTTAAGAAGTAGAAAGTCACACATATGCACATGCTCACCATCTCGTGTGTCCGACAGTTATTTATTTACTGCCTCCTTCACCTAACGTATGAGGTTGTTTGAACTTACACAGGTGTATCAGGTCTCTGCCCAAGCTGGTAACTTGGCCAAAATTCCAAGGATTCTGCACTGGACCTTCATTAACGGCCCAATAAAAGATAAAAATAACACCTAATATTGTGTTAGGACCTGCCACGTGCTGGGCACCTGCTAAGCACTTGGAGTTGGTTAACTCTCTTTTAACTCCAATGCTAAGAGGTGGACAAGGCAGATTCTGTCACTCCCCTGACTCTACTCACGAGGAAACCAAGGTTAAGAGATGGTAAGAAACTTACCTAGTTGTTTCCTGTCGCTGACCTTGCACTGGAGTGGTCAGGGTTCGAACTCAGCTTTGTTTGACTCAGAGGTGGAGACGCTAACTCCCAATTATAGTGAGGACCCTGTTGTCTCATTTGGTCATGGTGGCCAGGAGGAAAGGAAGTCATGGACCTGAAACAGTCTAAGAAAAATGTGGGAAGCTATCTTTATTCTGGGTTAGCAGTACCTAGATGATATCTTCCCATGTGTATTAGTTATCTATAATTTATCCTAAAGTTTCGTGGCTCAAAACAACAGATGTTCATATTCTATAATTTTTATGGGTTAGGAATCAGGGAATGGTTTAGCTGCATGCCCCTGGCTTAAGATTTCTCATGAGGTTGCAGTCAAGCTGTCAGCCAGGGCCGCAATGTCATCTAAAAGATGGACTGCAGTGGAGGACTCACTTCCAGGTTGAGTCATTTAGCTGTTGGCAGACCTCAGAAGACCTGCCTCGAAGCTCACTCATGTGGTTGCTGGTCAGCCTCACAATGTGGACCTCTCTGCAGACTGCTTGAATGTTCTCAAACATAGCTGCTGATAGGGTGAGGGTGGGGGGGGGGTGAGAGAGCGAGAGCGAGAGAGAGAGCGAGAGAGAGAGAGAGAGAAGATCCCAAATGGGAAGCCACAGTCTTTTTATAACCTAACATTGGAAGTGATATGCCATCATTTTTGCTGTGTTCCATTCATTAGAAGTGAGTCATTAGGTTGAGTCCACACTGAAAGGAAGGGGATTACTCAAGATCATGAACACCAGGAGGTGCGGATTATTGAGGACTTTCTTAGAGGCTGCCCACAACACCACTTTTTACCATCTACTCTCTTCATTCTAAGTGTCTAGAATGGCGATGGACCATTGTATTGCATCCTCGATGAGTTCACCGATCTTGAGTTGACGGGCAAGGTTGTCATTGATTTGCCTTGTACTTTCCATTTCCACCCATGTGCTTCCACACAGTTTGGACAGAGGCGAGGTGACTCAACTGGCTGTCAAATACTTCCCATGTTTTAGGATGCTGGAGCTGGCTGAAGTCCTCCAGAGACTAAAATACCACTCCATACTTGTACTTTAGTGGTGTCCACTTATTCATTCAGCAATCAATTGAATCTCTTCGTATTCCTTAGGCGTGAGAAGAGAGAGTGCAGATCAATAAGGTCACTGCCTGCATGGAGCTCGCATTCTGGTGGGGAAGACTGGCAATAAGAAAATAAATAAGCAATATAATTTTAGATTGCACTAAGTGCTATAAAGAAAATGAATAGGATAAGAGAGAGACCTACTTTTAGTAGGTGGTCAGAGAAGTTTTAGGAAGACGAGAAATACCACACGTTATTGCCATGGCCTACCCCGCCCCTCAGTCGTCATTGTATTCAAATCCATGATGAGCACGTTGGGAATGATGCTCCTTAGAGCTGTTCAGTGCCCTGCCCTGTGAACTGCACATAGTTTCCCTGGCAGGAGCTGGCTTACTCATCTCACCAGCCTTCAAGGCCACCGATAATGCCCGTCCCCTGGTAGATGTGAGATTAGATTGTGCAGGTCCCTGCAGACCATATTAAGAGTTTTATGCTCTATCTCAAGAACACATGGAAGGCACTGGACAGCTCGAGGCGGGAGACCGTGTCTGATCATCTGTGCAGTGTCTGAACTGGCTCTCTGATCCTTGGACAGTCATCACAGATGAAAAGACTACTTTTTCTTTATCACCACAGCAGGTCAGGTGACTTTATCCATAACAGCCCTGATCATTCCTAATTCCCTTTTCACTTGTTGGGGCATGCTGGTCTCTTAGTTTCTGTCTTCCTGGCTCATTTTCTCTCCTTTCTTTCCCTTCCTCCTTTCCTCGGCCCTTCACTTATAAGAACACACTCGGAGAAAAGTCTTAGGGGAGAGGCCTCTACTTGACCATGGCGTCTATCTAAATTAGGCCATTTATCATGAGCCTTACGCTTTTGTAGGGGTCTGGGGTGCGCCTCCTCCCTCAGCATTTTCCCTTTAAAATTCAGAAGCGCTGAATTCCCCACTGCATCCTGGTCCTTGGAACTAATTTCTGAGGAAACAAGAGGACGATCTCCCAGGAGGAGGAGAT
>NW_011916176.1:0-4983 GCF_000151845.1 Pteropus vampyrus | reverse complement strand
TTAAAGTATAGAGTCAATAATAATGCCAGTTCATAAGACAGAGCAGGTGGTCAGACAAAGTCTTGGGTTTGAAAGCAGAGGACTCAGGTCATATGAAGCTGTAAATTCAGGATTCAGAGGTCTGGAGAGGGACTGTGCCAGCCCCTCTACAGACTCTCACGTGGCACTTGGGAGGCTGGCAGGCATGCCAGGATGAGATTACCTGGTGGGCAGTGGGCGTGGAAGAACAGCCTAATCCCGCTGGCGCCCAGATCTACTCAAAGCTGGAGGAGGACGGGCACAGCCTGGGTAAAGACCCCTCCCCCGCCCTCCCACCTCCCCTCCACGCCCTCCCCCCGCCCCCCCCCCCACCTCCGCCACTCACCAGTCCCGGCAGCACCTTGAAGAGTGTCTGTTCCACGACTCCAAAGAGCGGAGCGGGCAGCAGCCTGGGCAGAGTGAGAAGGGTGAGGGTGTGGCCACCACCTAGGGACAGTGCCAACCTAGGTGACAGGCAGGGTGGGCACTGGTGGCTCTGGATATCTTCTGCCTCTGTTCTCTGTGGCGCTGGCTGGGGCTTTGCAGACTGGGTTTAAATCTTGGCTCTGCCTCACCGTGGGGCCCAGGGAAGGATTTCGGTTTTCCGATCTGTGTGGTGCCTGCCTTACAGAGTTGTTGCTGCTGAGACTAAATGGGAGCGAATACGTGTCAGGTAGACAGCCTGTGCTCGATAAGTATCTGTTCCCTTCATCTCCTCCAACATTTGTAGACAGGTGACATTTGGGCCTAGAATAGCACCTGGCTTTGAGTGAGAGTTCAATAAATATTTGTCGAATGAATGAATATTTGCTGCGCGAATGAATGAACGAATGAATGACAGGGTGGTCTGCAGATGAGAAGTATATGTAGATGGGCTCAGGTCCCTTTGGAGACTTTGGGGGTCCAGAGGGAGGGGTGACAACCACAGAACCACAACCACAGGACACCATCTTGTTGGCCATCCACTCTCTCCAAGGCCCCCTCTAGCCCGAGGAGCAGGATGGAGATGCTGGGATTTGAGACATTCAAAGACCCTTCCTGGAATCCCCTTACCCCTTATTAAGGCCCTTCTAAAGACAGGAGCGACTCTGGGCCACCCTACTCCTGGGGGCTAACAAAGGGCTGCCTGATTACCCAGATTACCCATCACTGCTCAGGGCCACTCCGCAAAGAGTGGGTGGGGAGATTTGGCCAGCAATGTAGAAACTAATGGGGAGACACAAAGCTTGAGGCAGGGGAGGAGGTAGGAGCCCCCGAGGGTGGGTGCAGAGAGCTGGGAAAAGCCCTGGACCTGGGTTCAGAGAACAGCCCACCTCCACCCCTGCCTCAATCTGTTTGAACTTGGGGACGTCCCTTGCCCTCTTTGGGCTTCAGTTGTCCCACTGGAGAGATGATTCGATACAAGTGTATCGGAGGAGGGCCACTGTGTCCTGAATAGCTAGGGGAAGAGACAGATATGAAAGTGCCAGAGCCTTCCGGGTCATCAAATATAAGTCCTCATTGTACAGATGGGATACTGAAGCCCAGACAAGAGGGGGTTCCCCTGGAGTCACACAAAAATTTAGGGGCAGAGCTGGCTCTCTGACACGCTGAGAGCAAGTACCACAGAAGATCCCTGCTCTACGTGGGAAAGAGGACGGCAGGATCTCAGGGGCCAGAGAAGGGGGACGCCCAGGAGTAGGTGGTGCAAACTGTGGGCTGGACCGAAGTCCCGGTCCGGAGCAGGTCTTGGTTTGCTGGTCTGTGCAGCACGTTGAACGGGCGGGATGGGCTGGAATTCACGCTGGAGGAGAGTCGGGGTGGAAGGGAGGAGGGGAGGGAGCGCCAGTAGATGCCGGCGCACGCGCCAGAGGTGAGCCCGAGCAGATCGCTACGCGGGGATACTCACCCCGAAAGCAGGCTGATGTGGCCCAGGAGCGTGCTGCAGCGCTTGAGGATGAGGATGGGTGTACCCCGCGAGCTCACGCCGAGAGCCACCCGCGACGACACGTTCACCTCAGCCGCCAGCTGCAGGAGACCCCCAAGGGGGCTGCGAGACGCCACGCTGGGGGCGTGGCCAGGAAGCCAGACCCCACCCACCAGGGCCTGCCTTAGTCACCCCCACCTCGGGGCGCGTGGGCCCTGATGAGGGGCGAGCTGGGTGCCTCTGCAAATGGCCTAGTCCCCATGCCCTCCTCTCCCTCCTTGCCTCCCTGCGGTTCCCCCATTTGCACATCCCTGCGCCCTCCTCCCCCACCCCCTCCAGTGAGCTCTAGCAATGGGGTAGTGGTCTCCAAGGAGCATGAGATGGAATTTCCTGAGGAGGGATAGTGGCATGGGATCCGGGAAGGGAACAGTAGGGTAGGAATTCCTTGGAGAAGAACTAGGGTGGGAGGAAATAAGGGGGCAATGGGGTAGGTGTGGGGGGACTATAGGGTAGGGGTCCCCAAGGGGCAGTGGGGTGGGGAGCAGTGGGGTAGAAGTTCCCAGGGGCACACTCACCCGGAGCCATGCAGGCCCACTTTGGTGTGCAGGCTCAGCTGCACCCCAAACCCAGGCAGCAGCTTCACCGTCACCTTAGGCAGCGTGAGTTCCTCTATCTTCAGCCTGGGATGGGAGTCCAGAGGAGGGCCCCTCACTTCCAGACACCCCCCAGCTTCATCCTCTGGGGCCTGGGCCACCGAGACCAGGTGGGGCCTAGGCCTCTCTTGGGTGTATCCCCCATCCTACCGCTAACCATAAAATCAACTGTGGGCCAATTTCTTCCCTTCTCTGGGCCTCAGTTTCTTTATCTGTAAAATGGGGCAATACTAGTACCTACCTCATAGCAATGTCACAAAACAAATGAGACCATGTAACTGCTGAAGCTGGTACAGCATGTTCTCAATAAATGTAGTATCGTCATTCCCACTGGAAGCTCCATGAATGAGTGTTGTCCCCACCTTCTCCCCATGGCCTCAGTCCTGGTTCAGTCTCTGGCCTGGATCACTGTCCCCCCGCACCCACTCCCCAGGCTCGTACACACAGAACCCAAGTGGGTTCTCAAACACAATCTCCACGGTTCATTATTTTCTCTGCCCCCTGGGCCTTTGCCCTGGTTTGTTTCTTCTGTCTGGAATACCATTCCCTTGACTCTCCTTTCAACTTCAGCTAGCTGACACCTCTTGACTCTCCCAAGTTCAGCTAGGGCATCCTGTCCTCCAGAAAGCCCTCTTTCCTGCTTCTCTGACTCAGGTAAATGCCCTTCTCTGAACAGCTCCCGTGTGCTCACTGGGCTGCCTCCATCACTGCCCTGAGCTTATAGGATCATCACTGTTGGGCTTTGCCCATACTGGGGGCTCTTTGGGGCAAAGGCAATGTCTGGTTCATGTCTGAGGCCATGGCTTCCCTCAGCAGGCAGATTCTATAGCAGGCAGTGGGAGGGGGACTGGATCTATTAATACTAATAATAATAGTTCACATTTATTGAGCATTTAGTGTGTGCCAGCCTTTATTTTGGCTACTTGACACAGATTAATTCACTATCCTGGTAACAACCCCATGAGTAACTGCTCATAGTGCAGCCAGTAAAAGCCAAATGGTTTAAGTCCTGGCTTCACCACTAACAGACTGTGTGACCTTGGGCAAATCACATTTCTGCTCCATGTCTGTTTCCCCATCTGTAAAATATGTAATATGGCCTGCAGGTGGCAACCAGTCCATGGCTGGTGGTGAATCAGGGGAAGGTCAAATGACAGGCTCCAAGACTGAAGATGGAGGCCAAGAACCAGGGTATGGGGAAGAATCAATGCACAGGAGGAAATGGAGTGCTGTGGGGAAAAGGGAGAACAGATGCCCACCTTCCAAAACAGCAAACTGATGTCTAAAAAGGGAACTGGTAAGGGCTGACACTGACGTTGCGCAAGGATCACTATGTGTCACTCTGTGGTTGATATTGTCAATATCTCTACTTTACAGATGAGGAAACAGGCATGGGGCAGCAATGCGATTTGCCCCAGGTCACACAGTCTGTTAGTGGTGGAGCTAGGATTTGAATCATTTGGCTTTTATTGGCTGCACGACAAGCACTTTACTTGTGGGGCTGTTGCCAGGGCAGTGTGACCTGTGATGAAACACTTAGACCCCCACACCAACACCAATCCCTAGCTGGGTGGGCTTGGGCAAGTCCCTTCACTGCCCAGGGCCTCCATCTCCTCATCTGTTAAATGCAGTTGATAATAATCCTCCCTCTGGATTCCATGGGATTATTCATTTACAATTCTTAGCATAGTACCAGGCACACAGAAAACTCTGGCGAGGTGGTCATTAAATTATACATATTAGCTAGTATGTAATTTCATTCATTCACTCAAAACAATTTTTTGGAGCATCTATTATGTGTCAAGCACTATTTAGAATACTAGGGACATAGTAGTAAAATCGGACAAAAGTCCCAGCCCCTCTAGGTTTATAATCTAGCAGGGGGGACAAGAAACAAACCAGTAAAATATACGAGGTACAGGGGAATGATAGTTTCCTGGAGAACTTGCAGGAGGGGAAGGGACAAGGAGGGGCTGGTCATGGCAGAGCTCTTTGGAGCAGATCACCTGAAGGAGAGGAGGGAAGGAGGCATGCGGACATCTGGATTGGTCCAGAGAGACTAGGCAACTTGCCCTGGTCACATAGTGAGAACTGGGATCAACTCCAGAGCTGGAACCCTCAACCACAGGGGCATGCTGCCATTCCTGTCTTGCCTGTCATGCAGGAGATTCATTTTCTGACTCGGGTCCTGAGACTCCCTACCCAGGGCTCACCACATCACTCCCACTGCCTGCCAACAAATTAAAGACAGACAATCTCTCTTCTATTCCCTGAACTAAAGAAAAGACCAGTCTTCCTGTAAGTCAGGGGTCCCCAACCCGTGGGCCTCAGACCAGTACCAATCTGTGGCCTGTTAGGAACCAGGCAGCACAGCAGGAGGTGAGCAGAGGGCAAGCAAGAGAATGA
>NW_011916175.1:0-1501 GCF_000151845.1 Pteropus vampyrus | reverse complement strand
AACGATTAGAGTCATTCTTGTTGAATTAATGAAGAGAAAACATCTCAAATCTTGACTATTATTTCCAGTAAGACTTAGGCGAGACCTTACAACACAACCAAGGTTGCATTCTGAATGCTTCTGAGTGATGTTTTTTTGTGTACTTACTATATTCTCATTTTTACCACCAGTGTTGACATTTTAGGAAATATGAGATTTGAATCAAGATATAGCCTCCTGCCACCAAAATTATGTCAAAGTCAGTGACGTGCAAAACTTAGAATCACATAGACCAATGAAGCATGGCCATAATAAAAGCTATTTATAGAGCACCTGATCACCTACTATTCATTAGGTAATTTAGATAATTTCTCTCTAATCCATGCATCACTATAATATAATATCTTCATTCCCATTTTTACAGGTAAGGAAATTAGTTTAGAAAGATTAAGTAATTTACCCAAAGTCACACAACTACTAAACAGAATTAAAACCCAAACCCAGCTCTGTGTTCCCCCAAAACTCATTGTACTAAGCAAGCTATTCTTCAAAATAGCAGCTATATTCAAGTCATCACAAAGAAGCACCCAAAAGCTAGGGTGCTTAACCCACTGAACCTATCTAAGGAATAAACCTTAGATTTTTTTCTTGTATGTGTTGCCCTGCTGTGAACTGGTTGTTAGTGCCTCTGGCCAAGCTGATTGGAGCAAGGGTGAGTCTTGCCCCTAGGATGGCCAAATGGGCCAGTGGCCTATGAAGTGTCTCGGACCAAAGAGCATTGCCCAGAAAGAATAATAATGATTCACTTTACCCATTTAAATTCTGTTTTTCTTGAACTCTAACAGGAGATACAGGGAAAGAGAGTCAATAACTAGCTCTGGGGGGAGAGAGAGGGCACTTAATAAGCACATACAAAAAAAGACATAGAAAGAAGACAGGTCACGAGTGCCCAAGTGTAAGCAGAATCAATGAGTAAGCCAAAGATCTGAGTCAACAGAAACAAACATAAATAAAGGGTGGAAGATAGATGATTGGCAGTCAGCTGAGTGCTGGATATAGAGACTAAGACATTCTGAGTCACGACAATTGTAGGGCACCAATAAATGCCCAAGCTGAGGAGAAGATGGTGGGACTAGATCTGTACCTTTCCAGTTCCCAAACTATGTTCCCCTGTCTTTGAGGCCAGCTATATGGTTCTTTCCAGGGATACCATGACATTCCTATCTCCCTATTGCATACGTATGCCAGCTCTAAATCCCTATTGCCTGAAGTTACTAAGTGACCGAAGATAACCTAACACTCACCCTCTTTACCTCATGTCCTGCTCCTCTCGCTGTTGGCGTCAATCGACTGTAAAATTTTCTCCTGCTCCTGCTATAACCTGGCCGGGGAGGCGCCCAAGCACTTCTAAGTTAGCGGAGTCGAGGCCTCACAGGCATCCAGAGGAGACCTCTGGTCACAACCGCTGAAGGTGCCGACCCCTGACATTTTCTTACAGCACAGAGACCACCTCAAAAGATAG
>NW_011916174.1:0-1263 GCF_000151845.1 Pteropus vampyrus | reverse complement strand
GAGGGAAGGACTCCAGACAGATCCCACCTAAGCCTCCCCCAAATCTCTCGAACCTGACGCCCTGACAGGGGCTCAGAGCTCAGGAGGGGCTTCCGGTTTGCAGCCACCATTCCCAGCGGATCTTCCAAACTAGGCTCCCACAACCCCCCCTTTCCAGGCTGAGGACCACACACGCGCACACACACTCACACGCACACTGCCAGGCCCTGCACAGCTGGAGCTGCTGGCCCCTGTCCAGGGATCCTCAAGACTGCCTGCTCTACACCCGCGCGGGCAACCACGCAGGGTCTGCGCTGATGATCACCTGTCCAGGGTCGGAGCAGAGAGGGTTCGCCCTTTCCGTCCCAGGCCTAGGGTGCGGCTGACTCCCCGGGGTCCCTTCAGGCGCGTCCGAGGGCTGGCACTGCGACCCCAGACCAGTTGCTTGCGCCCGCAGGTTAGGCAGGAGTGAGGGTGGAAGGAGGGTAAAGAGCGGAGGCTGGGCGCCTGCCCTTGGCGGGGCGTACATACAAGGGGGTCGCCAGCGTGGTGCACACGACGCTCTCCCCCGCGCGGGGCCGCTCAGGGGCGGGTCAGGGGCGTGGCTTGGGCGTGGCCTGCGGGCGGACGCGCTGCGGGGGCGGGTTCTGGCGTGCTGGGGGCGTGTCGGGGGCGGGGGCAGGGCGGGGCCGGTGGCGCTGTCCGGTGCTGAAGCCGCGGCGGCGCGGAGCGCGGGGAGGAGCGGCCGCCATGGACTGAGCGCCGCCGACATGGGGCCGCCGCTCGCGCTGCTGCTGCTGCTGCTGCTGCTGCCGCCGCGCCCGCCAGCCGCTCCCGCACCTGCATCCCGCGCCCGGCTGCTTCCGGGGCTTCTCGGTGAGTGGGGGCCGGGCGGGGGCAGGGCGGGAAGGGCCGCCTGAAGGAATGAGGGGCGTTGGGGTAGAGGCGCCTGAGGAAAAGGGAGGCGTTGGGGGAGGGGCGCCTGAAGGAATGGGGGGCGTTGGGGGAGGGGCGCCTGAGGGAATGGGGGGCGTTGGGTTAGAGGCGCCTGAGGAAAAGGGGGGCGTTGTGGTAGAGGCGCCTGAGGGAATGGGGAGCGTTGGGGGAGGGGTGCCTGAGGGAATGGGGGGCGTTGGGGGAGGGGCGCCTGAGGGAATGGGAGGCTTTGGAGTAGAGGCGCCTGAGGAAAAGGGGGGCGTTGGGGGAGGGGCGCCCGAGGGAATGGGGGCGTTGGGGGAGGGTCGCCTGAGGGAATGGGGGGCGTTGGGAGGAGAGGAGCCTAAG
>NW_011916173.1:0-4033 GCF_000151845.1 Pteropus vampyrus | reverse complement strand
TTCTCATATGATAATATGTGTTTTTTAATCACAGTGCCTCGTAAAGGGAATTGTTCTTTTTTCTTTTAGCGTAAAGAAAATGACCAGGAAATCGTATTTTAATTCTAGATAAGTTTGGAATTAATAACATCATGGGTGTTAGCTATGTGAATGGTCCTCTGGACTATGAAAAAGGGCAAGCTATGTGCTTCAAATCCAAGTTGACTCCTTGGATTTGAAGTTGACTCACCAATCTCCAAGGTTTTTTGAAAAGTAAGTTATATTATTTAAGGGTTTTTTTTATATATATATATATATAAATTGCTGATGTTCCGCTCATCGTCTAATGAAATAAACATGTCTAAAAGTTCTCTGTGAAGAATGTAGAAAGATCGTGAACACTCAGAGATGTTTTTCCATTTTTTTTTTTTTTTTTTTTTTAGTTTCTGATAAATGACAATGCTGGGAGGATTTCATGCTCCTGAAATGTCAAGACGTTAAGACCCTATTTCCAGACTTTGTCTATAATATTGTAGAACACCGTCATTATTAGAATGCATTAGATAATAAACCTTATTCTCATTCTGCTGTGAAGTACTGACTAACCTTCTGGAATGTGGTATATTGTTCATGAGTGTGTGACTGATAGACAGTCTCTGAATTGTGTGGCTTCTGGTACTTATGTGTTTTCTTAGAATAGAGAGAACACTAGTTAAAATTAGTGACTAATATTTATTAACACATATATGTCACATTATGTTTCATTCACACTCGTTTCTAGGAAATGAAAATCATCTTCACTTTACAAAGATATATTAAAAAAAACCCAAAGACATGAGGAGAAAAGATTAGGATATTTCCTAAAAATGACATTTGTCAGTAAATGAAAAGTTGAAGAGTCAGTCTCACATTTTTTAACTCCAAAGTCTTTCTTCAACATTTCAGTTTGATGTATATTAACCACACAGAGAAGCAAGTAAAAGCCAATTTCTAAAGTGGGCCAGCACGGATTCTGTGAGACATTACCAATAATGGCATAAAAGCTATCTTTTTTTTTTCCATTCATTGAGGTAATAATCCTTTGCACCAAAGCAATCCATCTTTTGTTTTAACAATCACACCAACTTTTTAAGAATCTAGGAGATCCAAGATAGCCAAATTTAATTTAACTATTAGTAGAATAGAGGGTCAAAAAAAGCACGAAGTGGGAAACAGGAACTGAAACACTTACCTCTTACTCTGGGAGCCATTCTTGAACATCCTATCACAACATTCCATCAATCAGCATTTTTAGAAGGGCTAAGAGGAAAGAATAAGAGAGCCAGAGCAAGTGTACAAACACATATGAATGCCACTGGAAGAGAAAGAAGAGTAAGATGGGAATAAAAATCAGAAGAGGCATTGTGGAATTTCCCATCTGAGTTCAATTAATGATCATTAAAAATAAATCACTCTTTTCCATTACTTGAAATCTCACTTACTAATCTAGCATTGAAGGTTGCACAGGTACAATGAAATCATTTGAAAAAATCAGATCATACACAGTGTGTCTTTGGAATTAAAGGAATTAAGTTGTCTTTCATGATTAAGCATCACTTTCATAATTAAATTGTTGAAAAAAGCAGAGCAGTTCTTTGAGTTTTTAAAATCTTTAACTGCAGGCAATGATATTTTGTATAAAGTCAAAGGAGTCAAAAAGTTACGGTCGGTCTAATTTATATTATGGGAACTGTCTTATTGCAAATAAAAATAAATGTAAAAGTTCATCGAAAACTGTATTTGTCATCTTCCTTTGAAACCAAAGAATAGTTAAATTTCAAAAGAAACTTTTGGTAAATATTTATGTTGTGGAGCTTGGTACTTTTTACAAAATAGCTCTGATTTTGAGGAATAGAAATATATTAAGTGCTCATATGCGAATATAATATAACTAGCTCTCCTTACTGTAATTTGAATGTAAATCTAAGGATAATAACAATCTACCTAATGCACACAAGTATGGTTATATGTGCTCCATTATGCATGTAAAGGTGAGACAGAATAGCGAATTCATGAATTATCCTCTCAGAAATTCGTGAAGGCTAAGTACTCAATATTAGTTGGTTTAATGCCTGATTCTTGAATATTGTTAGTAACATTTCATGATTAACCTTTGCTTGTTCAGTGTAAAATACAGACTCATGTATTTCTAACACAGTTTTGTTTATTAATGACCATTAATGGCCTATAATCAAGTCCTAGACTGTTAGCAATGCAAATAAGATCATTATGTAAATTAAGGTTAATTAATTAATTGTTTAAAGGTTCATCCTTTCTTCTGAATTAGCTGCTTTATGGTTTTGAGCTCTACCACATATCATATGAATAAAGATAATAAACAGAATAAATTGAATTCATTAAAGTAGTTTTTTATCTTGATTTCTGTGCCAAGAAGTTATTAATGAGGTCACTTGCAAAGTAAGTTTTACAACTATGCTGTAACTGAATTTAAGATCTAAATGAAAATTAATAATTAAAATAGAAAAAGTTTAGAACCCATTTCCTAAATTTGACATCAACAGGTTTTAAAACATTTTAATGTTTTAGTAAGGAACATCTTAAACATAAGTAAACTTACAGAGACTGTTATAATGAACCTCCATGTATCAACAACCCGGTTTCAAAATTATTGAGTCCTGGTAATCCTTTTTATCTATACTTTCAATTGCTCCCTCATTCCATTATTTTGAAGCAGAGCAGAGACATAATATTTCATCTGTAAATATTTTAATATGTATCTCTTAAATATAAAGACTCTTAAAACAATCACAATACATTTATTACTTGCCCCCAAATTAACAAAAGTTCTTTAATATCAACAAATATCCTGTCAATATTTATATCAAAAGTTTCTTCACATTAGAATCCAAAAGAGGTCCATACATCACAATAGCTTGATGGGGCTTTTAAGTCTTTTATAATCTATAGGATTCATCACTGTCACTTCCTTTCATTCACCTTGTTCAAAGAACCAGATCTTTGAAGTCAAGATATTGATGACTATATGTTCAGTGGTTCATTTCATATTTTTCTCTGTCTCCTCTATTTCCTATAAATTGGTAGTTAGATCTAGAGTCCTGATTAAATCCAGGTTTTCATTGTTGTTTTTAGAAAGAAATCATGAGTGATACAATATCCGCCTTATCCTTAGGGTATATACTTTTCAAGACCCTCGGTAGTTGCGTGAAACTTCAGATAATACTTAACCCTATATGTACCATGTTTTTTTTTTCTATACATATATTATGACATAGTTTAACTTCTAAATTATGACAGTAAGTGAGTAATAAGAATAACTAATAATAAAATAGAACAATTATAACAATATAATAAAAGTTAAATGAATGTGGTTACTCGTTTCAGGGCATCTCTTGCTGCTATTTCAGTGTTTTCTGGTGCAACACATTGCTGTCAATTGGAAAACATTTTGGTTCATGTTCTTCTGCCCACGAATGTAATGTCTTTCCCATATTAACTAAACACTTGTCGTGCACTGTGGCCATAACTTTCATTTTGTGGTGCAACACAGCAAACCTAGCACAAATATCTTTTTCCTTCTTCACAATTTCATGGATAGAAGATTTGTTCTTTCTGTAGATTTTAGCATATGGTTTCCTTTCTTTTATTACGAAGTGGGGGAACCTTTACCTTTTCTACTTAAAGGAAGCACTTTATGGCTTCTCTTTGGCATATCCGAAATCACTACTCTTGCACTTTGGGGTTACTATTAATTAAAAATGGATAAATTGAATAATAGCATCAAGATACCAAGGAAGTTGATCTGAGTACCCAAAGGACTACTAAGTGACTAATGAGCAGACAGTGTATACAGCATGGAGACACTGAACAAAGGGTTGATTCACTTCCCAGGTGAGATGGAGGGGGAAAGATTTCATCATGCTACTCGGAACAATGCACAATTTGAAACTTATAAATTGTCAGTTGAATTGTTTATGTCTGAAATTTTCCATGTCATATTTTTTGATGACAATAACTGAAACCATGAATAGTGAAA
>NW_011916172.1:0-1841 GCF_000151845.1 Pteropus vampyrus | reverse complement strand
ATTCTAGTCCTCACTGAGTTCTGAGAAACAGGTATGGCTTTTTCTGGGACACTCTCATCACAGGAAACCACAGAGCTTACAACCTGGCAGAATTTCTCTCAGTGCCAGTGTATCATTTAGGCCAGTTCATGTCGGATGGCTTTCAAATCTCCACAGCCAAACATGTGTTTCACTTGAAGGGATAAACCAGAGTTGCTCAAGCAAATGATACCTAAGCTTTTTGTACAATCCGCTGAACAGATTCATTTCTTTTTCTTCTTGAGGCAGCAAGAGGAGCAACAAAAGCAACATTTTTAAGCATTAAGTATGTGCCAAGTGTTGTGCTAACTGATGTGGAGATATCTGAAAGTGGAAGACACAACTCTTGACTTTTAAAGGTCTGAGATCTGTTTGGGTAATAATACATGTCCAAAACCAGCAGAGGCTCTACGTAAGGAATCAAAAACTAGTAAGAGTGTATGTGTGTATGTGTGTCTCTGTGTGTGTATGTATGTGTCTATGGAAGAGAGAGAGAGAGAGAGAGAGAGAGAAAGAGAGAGAGAGAAAGAGAGAGAGAGAGAGAGAGAGAGAGAGAGAGAGAGAGAGAGAATATGTAATGCATTCATTATTCTTTCAACAAATACATTGGTATTTCAGGATGTAAAGATGACTAATATACTGTTCTCATCCTCAAGAAACAACACAGATGATGAAGAAAACATTGGATAAACAGATCATTCATTTTTCCAACCAATATTTGTTGTATACTTACTATAAGCCAGGCATTATGCTGTATGACAGAGAGACAATTCTCAAGTGCTCATTGTGGTCCTTGCCCTGATGGAGTTTATTATCATGAACTTATTTATAAGAAGAGTTCAGAGTGCTAAGTATAAAACTGTAGATGGACATTGGTGTAAAATCAACTTGTATTCTAGTTTTTCATTGTGCTACCTATAAGGCTAGACAAGTTACTAAACCTCCCGTAAACTTTACTTTCCTCTTCCAGAAAATAGGCATAATAGTATGTAGCACAGAGGTATTGTAGTGATTAAAAGTAATATAACATCTATTTCAGTGTTTGCTACATCATAGATGCTCAATAAATAGTATTTATACATAAATAGAACTAGAGGTTATTTTTTAAAGACAAGCACTAGTAATACATAGATGGGACAGTCAAGCCAGATGAGGTCACCTGAGCCGGCCTTAAAGGATGAGAGGAGTTGAGGAGAGGAAGAGCAGTGTGTGTAAAGGCCCAGAGGTCTGAGAAAGCAGGATGTTACCCTAGGGCTGGAAAATAGAGTGCTAGGAGTTGGGGAAATTAGTGGTGAAAGATTAAGTTGAACAGGAAAGTTGGCACCTAATCATAAAAGACCTAGGATGTCATATTAAGAAGTTTGGATTTTTATCCTGAAGATAATGAGAATTATTAGATAGTAATTACAGAAACATTTCTTGAAGGAAACAGCGATTGAACTAAGCCTTGATTGATAGGTAGAGTTCAGATGGGCAGAGGCAAAGGCCTGGTATAGAAAGAGGGGAAAAGCAGGTATACAGTACTCAGAGGTAGAAGTGAGCTCAACACTTACAAGACCCAATTGGCTGACAGGTGCTTTGGCTCTAATTTCTCTTGCAGCAATCTTAGGAGGCCATTGTCTTAAATGATGATTCCAGAAGGGGTTTAGGATTAAGGCTGCTAAGAGTGCTTTTTGTACAATCCCAGTACATTTTCCTCTTTAAATTATTTACAATTATATAGACTTCTATTTTTAGGTACTGTTTTCTTTCTTTTCCTCCCCCCTCCTCTCCCCCGCCCTCCCCTCCCCTCCCTTCCTCCTTCCTTCCTTCCTTCCTTCCTT
>NW_011916171.1:0-1631 GCF_000151845.1 Pteropus vampyrus | reverse complement strand
AACAAATTCCCCTCTTCCCACTGCCTATGCATGCAGAACCCTCAACAAATACCTGTGGTTGATACAGTTTACAAATCTATGTTCTCTTAAAGTAAGGCACCGTGTAAAAATATTAAAAAGAGATTTATTATATACACATTTATTATATATAATATTTTAATAAACATCAAAGTTTATGAAGAAAACTATACAAATTGCCATGTGCTACATTTGGAAACTTTGCTTCCAAAACTTTCTTTACTGAAAAATGAACAAATGTTCAATATCCAAGCAAAAAGCTTATTTTAACTGGAAACCTTGAATGTCCATATCTTTAAAAACTTTTTTTACTGGTAGTTGACAAAAACGTATACATTATTCTTTGCACATGCTCTTTTTTAATGCAATAAGTGAAAATAATCACACACGCACGACCTCGAAAGTCATTAGATTCATGCAGATATCTGAAATGCTTTCTAATCTGAATATCTGCAAATTAGAAGTTTCATAAAATAATGATTTCTTGGGATTTATATGTTACATTGTGGCATTTGCATTCCTATACTGGACCTCATTAGAGGAAACCAAGATGTGCAAAGAAAATTATTCTTAGCCTGGTTTCCCAGGGAACCAAGGTGTGTGAATTTTCTATGTCATTCTGTTTCTATCAAAACTGTTTGATCACATGGGCATAAAGCAAAGTTAGATAAAATTGGAAAGAGAAAATTCACACTAAGCAGGTTTTTACTAATTTAGAGCATCCAATGGACTTTAGGTGTTGTCAGTGATTAGCACTCTATTTTCATGACTAAAAATTATTCATTGATTAAGCCTCTGGCCAGGATTACTATCTATAGCCATGCTGGTTATGTACTGCACACTTCCAAGGCTGGGGGTGTGTGTGTGTGTGTGTGTGTGTGTGTGTGTGTGTGTGTGTTCACACAGATTATAGATACATGATGTCCATGATGTTATTCAGTGCACAATCTATCCACCCCATATATATATATATATATATATATATATATATATATATATATATATATATATATATATATATATAGTGGGCCTGCAATCTGATAACATCATCCAGTATAACTAAAGTATTCAAAGACAATTGCCACATCGCAAGGTCAGTTCATCCAAAAACTAAGGAAAAACTGAAAAACAATTAATTTCACACATGTCTGAATAAGAAACCAAATCTTCAAAACCAAAAATCCAGCTAGACATAAAACACAATCGTAAGTTGCTCTTATAAACCAGGTTGGGATATCCTTTAAGTGAGTAATTAATCAATTATTTTAAATATTAATAGCAGTTGATTTACAAAATATATTTATATACGCATTTATTTAACAATAAGCAGTTGAGCCTTTACATGTAAACTAGTTTCATCTGTAATATGCATAATCAGAAATAAACACTGTGTCACGCAGCATCTCTCTCTCTGTACTCCAGTACTGAAAATATCTAGATGACATCTCATTCCCACATTAAAATAGCAATTCTATAAATATCTAACCTATTAAATATCCACTGAACACAATGGGTAATTAACGTGACCTAAAAAGTGGAAGGGGTATATTTGCGCTTTTGTTATTACTGCTGTTATTATTGCTGCTTCATATATATGGAACTTTCCCAAAACT
>NW_011916170.1:0-1597 GCF_000151845.1 Pteropus vampyrus | reverse complement strand
TGCTGTTTGATAGAAGTCTAAGGATCTCGAAAAGTTTTGTACAAATGTGAGGTGCACTCTCTTTACAACTCTCACGTGTGCGGGATTTATTCCCTAACTCTCTGGCTACTCAGCCAGCACCGGAAATAGTCTCTTGACACTCAAGCAAACCACAGCTTTCTGCCACCAGAAACATTCAGATTAGTCCTCAGGCAAAAGGCTATAAACTCTCAAATGGCATCTGTTGTAATCCACCTTTCAAAGTCAAATCTCTGTCCCCTAAGTTTCTGCATCTCATAAAAGTAACTACACGTTGTTTGGGGTTTTGTGTGTGGTGTGTGTGTGTGTGTGTGTGTGTGTGTGTGTGCGTGTTTGGTTTTTGTTCTAATTTTACATCTTTATTCACAGAAAGGTTGATCTTATCAAATTACTTCAGTATTCCAAAAAGCCGAAAATGACACCACGGATTTTAAATGTGTTATTTCTACAAACCATGGACATTATATATATATATATATATATATATATATATATATATATATATATATATATATATATATATATATATGTATGTATGTATGTATATAAAATGTATATAATGTATATATAATATATATATTTAAAATAATCCACAACTTCAAATTCTACCATCTCTAAACATCTCTAACACCAGCAAATCTTGACATCTACAAAAATAAAAGTAAAAGCAAAATCAGAAACAAAACCCTGAGAAGTTAGCACTATTGAATATCAGTAATGCCATTTTCTATTTCTTCCTATAGTTGCAGAAATGCAACAATACTTAAATACTAATGAATAGCAAATAAAAAAATCTATTTTCACCATAATGGGAGAAAAAAAATAACTTGATAGCTTAATTAAAATGTGAAATTTCTCCACTTTTCAAATAAAAATCTAGTGCAGTTCTGTCCAACAGAACTTTTTATAGTGATGGAAATGTTTTACTTATGCCTTGTTTGGTAGCTACTAGTCACAGATAGCTATTGAACACTAAAATGTGGACAATGTTAGTAAAAACTGAATTTTTTATTACAGTTAATTTTAAATTATTTAAATTTAAATAGCTATGTGTAGTTAATGCCTACTGCACTAAACAGCGTAGATCTAGTACAAATGAAACACTTGATTGAAATGAAAAACAGGTAGAAGTCATTTTTGATAAATAATAGAGATTATTTTAATGTGACTTAATAAATCAAAGAAATAAAGAACTCAGTCTTTTTATAATATAAAAATATTTAATTATTTTTTGATATACCATTTCTCTGCAAAAACAGTACATAGCATTTATACTGCTGCTGTTGTAAACTACATGCTTAGAAACACGAAATAAACAACAAAAACCAAAAAATTATAAAATAAATTTATTAACAGTTTAAACATTTTGTCATGTATATTGTATCATAATTAACGGCCTTAAATCAAGATAAAACTCACTTGTAGTATACTTGATTTATTATGTTAAAAATGTATATAATGTAGAGTCACATCTTACTTAGAAGTGAAGATTTCTGCTAACGTGAAAAACAAAATGATATGAAGCACCCTTTGTACCCACCATAAAATAACGTATAGTACTTACTCTTAGTAAATTCAC
>NW_011916169.1:0-1031 GCF_000151845.1 Pteropus vampyrus | reverse complement strand
GGGTGTATGGTGAAGGGAGGGGCTGGGCAGAGCGTTAGAGGAGCTAGAACCTGCACTAGACTAGGGTTTGGGGAGAAGATGACCTGTCTAGTTCTTTGTAAGAGTCTAAAGTGCGTTGATTGAGAGCGTTTGAGGCCACCTTTCTGTTTGTTTAGATTGTGCTGATTCTTACCACACAGGGTATAATGAAGCTGTTTTACTGTGGGCCTCCTTGTTGAGAAGGGCCAAAAAGGCTCCTGGAACAGTGATGTGGTGGGGGGAGGGCCCTGAGGCGAAATGGTGAGTACAGATGGGATTTTTGGCTTTGGCTGCAGGAGACAAGCCTCTTGGAGACTGTTCTGCAAAGCAGGGAATAAGGTGGTGTCTGTAAGTTAAAACCAGGCAGGAGCTGGGAAGGCTCGAAAGCAGATTGCATTTTGGGGAAAATAGGAGGTAATCATTGGTTCAGCACCATACATTGTCAGAAATAACTTTGTATGTTTCTTACGCACTTTGAATGATATCTTCTCTGTTCTCCTTTTTTGTTAGTCAAGTTTTTAAAATTTCCAACCTATCATCTGTGCCTAGGGGAAAAGGGACTTTGCACACACATTAGTCAGAGGGTCAGAGGGGATCACAGTGCCCCTTAGTGGCCAGCAAGTGGTAGCAGCAGAGGTGAGAGTGAAAGGCCCCAATGGAAGGGACAATAGTCTGGGCACATGGTCTTTTCAACTAACACACACAGACACACTTCATGTACACATATGTATACACATAACATACATACACTTATATACATGCATCTCACACAAACATCACATGCAGAAAACACTTATACACACAAACATACATACACTGACACACCACACATATACACATTGACATACACAACACAACACTCCCACACTTTTTGTATTGGGTTTTGTATTGGATACTATGATTGCCTGTCCAGTAGTCATCCCATTGTGTATAGCAACAATGCGGTTTAAGTCTCTTGCTTTCAGAGTAGATTCCAGCTGGCCTAAATTATCAATATAATCCCAATCCCCTTG
>NW_011916168.1:0-1181 GCF_000151845.1 Pteropus vampyrus | reverse complement strand
TACAAGGAAAATGCAAATCAAATTCAGAGTGAGAAATCACTCCTACGTGTTAGAATGGCAACCATCAACAGGACAAATCATAGCAAGTGTTGGAGAGGTTGTGGAGAAAAGAAACCCTTACTGCTGGTGGGAATGTAAACTGGTACAGCCCACTATGGAAAACAGTATGCAGTTTACTCAACAAATTTAGAATACCATATGACCCAGCAATTCCTCTTCTGGGTATTTATCCTCCAAATTTGAAAATGTTCATCCATAAAAATATATACACCCAGTGTTCATAGCAGCATTATTCATGGTGGCCAAGACACGGAAACAAGCAAAGCACCCTTTGATAGATGACTGCATACATACACATATAAATATGTACTTAGATACACATACATACATACACATACATATACACACATATGTACACATATACACACACGTGTGTGTGCACACATACACACTGGAATGTTACTCAACCATAAGAAAAGATGTAATACTAACATTTGCAATAACATGGATGGGTCTTGAGATTATCATGCTAAGGGAAATAAGTCATACAGAAAAAGTTGAGGGACATATGACTTCACTCATATGTAGGGTAAAAACTGAAATGACAAATATAACAGAGACACATGGACAGTGGATTAGTGGTTACCAGAGGGAATGGGGAGGAGGCAGATAGATAAGGGCAAACCGGGTCAAGTATTTGGTGACAGAAGGAAATTTAACTTTGGGTGGTGAACACAATGCAACATATACACTTGAAACCTATATAATTTTATTAATCAATATCACTTCAATAAATTTAATAAAAAACAAAAACTGAACAATTTCCTTCTTAGTCAGTTTTTAAGAAAAAAATATTTGATAAAAGATTACCTCTATCTTCACATTTGATTTGATAGCATGACTATGAAGAGAATCAGTTTAACAGTAGTATTCCAGAGCTTAATTTTCTCTAGAGAATATTTTAGTCCCTTCATTCCTTAATTCTTCTGGTTCTTTATTTTTATATTAATTCAATCTTTTGACATACATTTATTGTGTCTCTTATGTGCTAGGTACTCTTTAAGGAATGTAGTAGATAAAATAGATATAGTAGATAAAATATAGTAGATAAAATTTTCAGTCACTATTTCTGTAGAAAATATAATGAATGAATGAATGAGGATGTGTATAGAATATCATGA
>NW_011916167.1:0-2402 GCF_000151845.1 Pteropus vampyrus | reverse complement strand
TGGGAAGGGAGGAGAGAACAAACAGAGGCATAGAGAGACCATAAGAGATATGAATGGCCAGCACTTGGGAAGCGGCTGGATAGGGGTGAAAAGTCAGAACTTACTGGTCTTTTGGATCCAGGTGTCTGGGAGAGTGGTGGTGCCAGTGGCATAGAAGGGCTGACCTGGGAAACACAGGCCATTCCTGAGTGTTTATCTCCTGAGGCTCGGCCTGGCTGGCTGCCTCCCATACCCCTACGACACCTTCAGCTTAATTTTCAGAAGCTGCACTAAATGTGATTGTCATTGTTGCTCCATTTATAACATCTAGCCATATGTCATGCTCATTTCTTAGTGTCTTTGTCCTTTACTGTCCTCCTTGACCCCTCCATCCTAGACATGGTAACAGGCATATTCCAGTTTAGGAGCTGGTTGTGTTTCAGAGTGTACTTGCAAAGCATAGGTAAGAATTCCATAATGAAGCCTTAGAATCAGGGCTGTGAAGGTAGAATTGTTTCCAGGCCACTTCATCAGTGCCAGTCAGCCCACGACATCGTGGGAGCATGGGCCTGAGCCGCCAACATCATGATGACAGTGGAATCCTGGAAAAAAGGCAATCGGAGTGATAACGTCAACATATCTCTCTTTCTATCCCACCCCATGATTGGGCTGGCAGTAGAGACCTCCTTCTCTCAAACTAACAATGGAAAACACTATGTTTTCAGATCTGTTCCCCTAGTGCCAGTTATCTTAAAAGCCAATCAGTAAACAAAATTATAGGTGGCATGGGGCACCACACCCACAGTGCAGCAATCTTTAAGAAGATATTTTAAAAAGCAAACTAGAACATAGTCCTGAATGCCTACACAATTTCATGTAGCTGGATTTTAGGCAAATCAGTCATCTGATCATTGAATGAAGGATCCTATCCCAGCTCCCATGGCTTAAGTGGGTGTGCTAGATTGCATTGTTGTTCAAGATATTTTCTGCCCCTCCCTGGAGATACATATATTTACCTAATCATTGACTTGAGGCTTGGCCATAAGTCTTTTGATATCCCCTTCTTGCAGAAAAATTACATAACTCTGTTAAGGTCAAGAGGTATTATGTGACTTGCTCTGGTCAGTAAGAAAAGGTGAATACAATATGTGTCATTTTTGAGCTGTAGCTTTGAGAGCCAGCTGGTGATCTACCATCTGTCTCTTTACCCTCTGTCACAAAATCAGCAATGTTCAGGTAAGAGACAGTTCTGTCTACCTGGGTCCTGGAGTATGGATGACACGGAGCAGAGAAAATTGACCCACCATGGATCAATAGTTTAACCAAGAATTCAACCTAAGTTCTTATAAACCCCTGAGATTTGGGGGTTATTACTGTAGCATGTCCTAACTCATAACAGTATATAATAATATGGAGACCAGATGCCTTCTAGAAATTTCCCAGACTCTCTGAGCAGATTGCTAGATCCTTTCTTTTTTTCTCTGAGGGCTTAGAAATTGGCCTGCTGCTCTTCCTTTCTATTGAATCTTCACTTTTCCCCTTCCTCTGTTTTGTGGGAGGAGTAGACTTTTCTGCCCCATTGCTTTGGCCAGTGGATGGTGAGTGAACTTGATCTATGGCACACTTAAGCAAGGCTGTAAGTGTATCTGCATATTTTGATTCTTATGTAGCTGCCGTCCACCACAAGGCATGCCCAGGTGGCTGTTCTGCAACTTGACCTGGAATGAGAGGTATATGGAACCACCTGGTCCTCAGCTGCAGTCCGGAACTGAGCCCAGCTGAGCCATGACTATCCACAGACCAGTGAGAAATGCATGTTGTTATATCAAGCTGTGAAGATCTGGGGCTGTTTATCACCCCAGCAAGAGCTGATCAATGTAGGCAGGAACCGCGTGTCCTCAGAACTGAATCTCTGCACTTCCCCTGATCACCAGTACAACAGCAGTCTCACACCATATTTTTAAAACAAGGGATTTCTGAGATGTTAATGATGTTATTACCTCCAGTGGAGAAATTGCTTGAGATTAAATGTCCATTTTATACCAGCACTAAGGTCTTTAGTTTCCATCCCAATAAATATTGAAATCTAAGGAAGATCATCACGCTTGCTTCATAAACATAGCTTCAAGAAAGTCCTCTCCCTCTCTTCTATCTACCTGGAACACACAAGCCTCTCTGTATATATATATTCTGGAGCCAGCCTTGCAAGCACACCAGGCTCCTTAGCAAGATCCTGGAAAATAAAGCAGTAAGCCATGGGCCTGGGAGGACTTGGTGCTTTCAGGGCCTCTCCAGTCATATCTGGGTGTTAGAGTGTGCCCTCAGTCAGTTTGTTCATTCAGTAAATATTGTGGACTTTAAACTTATGTGACAGGTAGTGCATGAGGTGCTGGATATCCATGGTGATCAAGACAAATAAACTC
>NW_011916166.1:0-1424 GCF_000151845.1 Pteropus vampyrus | reverse complement strand
TCCCCCATGTGCCCTCTAACCTGGAGACCAGAAGCTTACACTCAGCCTCTCCCCACCCAATCCCTTGCACTGCTGTCTGAGCACCCACGTTCACATCTATACATGAGTCCTCAGCACTGCACTGGGGATGCTCAGGAAAGGCTGAGCCAATCGATCAGATTCCAGTGAGGAAAAGGTAAAAGACACCCCCGCTTCACAGCCCTTATAACTACCTTGCCACCATAGTTGTTTCTTTTCTGTCTCTCCAGTTAAAATGTCAGCTCCCTGAGGGTGGGGCTTGATTCTCTTCAGCCTGTACTCCAGCCCTAGAAAAGTGCTCACCACCGGGGGGTGCTCAATATTTGTTTCATGAATAATGAATGAATAAGTATCGTCATCACTTTGCTGATGGCCAAAGTGAAGCCTAAAGAGAGGAAACTGACCCAGGCCCACAGAGTTTATGTGCAAGCAAGTCAAGATCACCTGGGAACTGTATGACCGATTCCCTCCTCCACTGCAGGCTGCTCCTCTACACACATTCACGCAGACGCACACATGCACACACCACCTGAGACTGGGACAACATCATAAGCCCTGATCAGCCAAGGGTTCAGCAGGGATTAGCTGTCTACAGAAGACTGTAATGGACACTCTAGGGAGAGGGACTGAGAAGAGGCCCGTGCAGGGAAGATGGGCTCCAGTTTGGGTTCAATCGCACTGCTCTGCCCCAGAGCTGGCATTTAATGAGCACTTGCTATGTGCTGGGCACTTATCTCAGGCTTTACTCCACAATGAACATGTGAAGAGGAACCATTATTATCCCCATTTTATAGATAAAGAAACTGGGCTCAGGAAGGTCCTGTAATTTGCCCAAAGTCCTGACTCACAGGGAACCCAGGACCACCCTCCTGCCAAGCCCATGCACATACTCTCTTCTTCTTTGGTGAGACAGAGGCCTAACACCAAGAGAAGGGCCCAGGGATTCTGGAACCTTGGGAAAAGAACCATATGAGGCCCAAGCTTGGGTTAAGGCAGAAGGGAGGGACAGAAGCATTCTTCTCACATTGTTCAACTCACAGAGTTTGTAAAGGATGAGCTGGGCTGGACAGCCTAGTCTGAGGGCAAGGCCTGGACAGATGCCAGAGTGAAGGTGAAAAGGGGCCTTGATGGGATCATCTGTGAAGACTGCAGAAGAAGAGTTCAAGGCTCTGCTTCTCTGAGAATCCACTGGATAGACAGATTCCTCTGCATCAAATCTGACCCAAATCTACTGCCTACCACCCCACCTCACCACGCCAACATACTACACCCCTTCTTTTCAGTTGAACTGACAGCCTTGACGTCCTTACTCTCAGCCCAAACCTTGGCTCATAACTGTCCCTCCTGGAACACCTTCTCCACTCCCCATGCAGCCCAGTGTGGTCACCTCTCTGTAGGCCCTGGGC
>NW_011916165.1:0-1366 GCF_000151845.1 Pteropus vampyrus | reverse complement strand
TTTGACCTGAAATACTATTTCCATTTATATATGGGGATTTTTAAAGTTTTCTTTTCATTCTTAGGTACAGTTTGGGATAACTTCCCCCACATATACCTCAAGAATGTATTTCTTACTTTATAATAAAAAAAAATCTTGCAAAAGTTTTAATATAAAAACATGTTATAAGTAGCATTGTGCATTCATTCATAGTTGGATTTCTTTTCATCACCACATATTTGATACCTTTTACCCCATCTACCTCCCTCCTTCCCCTTTTCCCCTGGTAACCACTAGTCCACTGTCCATGTCCATGACTCTCTGTTTGTTTGTCATGTTTGTTTGTTGTTTTTAGAGTTATCACTTATATGTGGGATGTAAATCTAATTTTTCATATTTACAGTAGTCCTGATCTCATATTTACAGTAGATCCTGATATCCAAGGAGCTTAAGGGTGGGAAGGAGAAGGGGGAGCGGAGAAAGGAATAGATAAAGAAATCAATAAGCAGAACAAGAAAATCACCAAACAACAATAAGACATGAGAAAGGAACCCCAGCAAATACAATAGAAAATTAGTAGAATGTAAATAAATAAAAAGAGTAACAGGGAATGAGGGGAAACACAAGCAGCAAGCCAAGATTTGTTTTTAATTCCTTAATGATGACTATTAGTGTGTTTTAAATGGAGTCAGGCAATGTTCTTTTTCCAGCCCTGCAGGCTTGTACTTTTCAGAGATTCGCACAAAATTGACTTTAAACATTCAATATAAAAGACAAACAGGAAAGTTTATAGTCCAAATTCAAGGACAGACAAAATGGGCATCTCATCATTTTAAAAAATATAAAGTCTTCCAAATTTGAGGGCAATAGGTAAGTCTACTTAGTTCACATTACCTCTCTCAGTACTCGATTTTCTGATCCTCTGCCTAGGAAAATAGTGTGCAGTCAGTGGAAAAGCATTGTGATGTTAAAAAAAAAAAAGTAGAATGTTGCTTTTAATCCTTTGGATGCTTATAAGAAACCACAAATTCATTTTGCAGACATACTTTTATCTGTTTGCAATTGAAATTGAAAATTGCAGTGAGCTACTTAAAAGGAGCCTCACTGAATGGAATTTGTTATATAATAGAGCTACTTTCAAAAGTGTCATTGTATATCTTAGGGGCTACCACCAGCCTTTTGCATTGTAGATAGTATACATAGAATTAGAGGTCAGTATATATCAAAGATATTTAAAAATATAGTTACTGAGCAGCAATTATGGAAAGAGGCTGTGCTTATTTCTAAGAGTGAAAAGAGGGAATATATATACTTTCTTTGGTCCTAAGACATTTAAAATTGAATTGCTTTATTGGCAGTACACTATCATCATAGCTACTTTATTTAG
>NW_011916164.1:0-2435 GCF_000151845.1 Pteropus vampyrus | reverse complement strand
CATAGGACGAAAGTTCTAGAGAGCAATTAGTTAAGAAATGGAACTAAAAGTCACCCAAATTAGAAAGGAAAGAGTAAAATAGTCTCTGCAAATGACCACATTATTTGTAGAAAACACTAAAGATGCCACCAAAGTATTGTTAAACTAATAAATGAACTTAACGAATTTGCAGGATACAAGATCAATATACAAATTCAGTTGTGTTTCTGTATACCAATGAGTTATCAGAAAGAGAAATTAAGAAAACCATCCCATTTACAATAACAATGAAAGAAAAATATTTAGGAATAAATTTAACCAAGAAGGTGAAAGATTTGTATTGAAAACTATAATACGTTAGTGAAAGAAATTGAAGAGAACAAAAATAAATGGAAAGGCATTTCAGATTCACAGACCGGAAGAATTAATAGAGTAAAAATATAAAATTATATTAATACTACTCAATGCATTCCAAAGAATCAATGCAATCCTTATCAAAATTCCAATGGGATTTTTCAAATTAGAAAATAATAATCCTCAATTTTTTTTTAAAGCACACAAGATCTCGTATAGCCAAAGCAATCTTGAAAAAGAACATCAGAGGCATCACATTTCCTGATTTCAAACTATATTACAAAACTACAGTAATCAAAATAATATAGTAATGGCATAAAAACAGACACATAGATCAATGGAACAGAATAGGAATCCCAGAAAGAAACCCATGTATATGTTGCTGATTAATTTTTGACAAAGGAGACAATAATATACAATGAGAAAATGATAGCCCACTCAATAAGTAGTGGTGGGAAAACTAGAAGACACATGCAAAAGAATGAAACCGACTCTATCTTACAGTTTTCCTTTTCATAGATAACCACGAAAGAATTCCAGAGAATTAATCACACACTGTTAAGGAAACTGTCATGCTGTGCTTGCATAAGGAAGAGAGAAATTATAACATTTCCAACTTATTTAGCCTTCTTAATTAATTGAAAGCATACTTTTGCCTTTTTCAAAGATTTTATTATGAATAGATTTGGTGGCAGTTCCCTATAGGAGACAGTCACCCAATAAGTCATCATAATTCTATTCCATTAGGAAAAGTGATTTACTTAGTCTATATTTTCTCAGGCCTGACCATAATATATATTAATAACATATTATATATATTATTTTTCAAATTAGTTTCTGTTCTAAAAGAGGAACAGTCTTCCCAAAGGCAGGAAATTTTTAAGAGCAACATTCACTATTCTGTCTGTGACCATCGACCTTTATAAATGAATCTGACAAATAAACGTGGTCTCTAAGCTATCTACTTTCTCCCTGGCCATCTGTTGTATAGCATGATGCCTTACTCAAAGGGCACTGACAATTTTATTTTGAAAACAAAAATTACAGTCAAGGTAAGATGAGATAAATTGCCTCTAAAGAATTTACATTGCATAGACCTACATGTTTGTTTTTAATTTTGATTTTGGTTTTGTTTAGTTTTATTCTACTCTTGTATTTTATTTGCTAGAGAGTAGAGGACATGCTAACTGAATCTTCAAAAAATACGGGGAGAGGGAAGCCTCAGAACAACAACAATGAAAAGCTGTCGTTTCCTCATTAAAACTGGCAATATGTGAAATTACAAGCATCATTTTATCAATGGGAAGGTCATTCTTGGCATCATTACCCACATTTACTAACTGATTCTCCTTATAAAAAATAAACCTTAAAAAATGAAATAAATGAGAGTGAGATGAGAATAGACTAAGTCTTGCTTCACAGAACATTTTCAGTTAGAGATTAGGTGAATAAAGAACATGATAGTAGCATGCCTGTGAGATAAAGGCATCAACCAGCAGGCACTTCATTCAAATGAAATCCCTTGAAAGACATTGCCATCCAATCTAACATTAACAGAGCAATAAAAATGGTCTCAATCACAAACTATTTATAATATTATTTTGGCTTCACACTTTTTTTTTAAAGAATCTTAAGTACCTGGATAATAAGAAATGAACTACCATCCTTAGTTGATAATTAAATTTAATTTCTTTTTCTTTACTTGGTGGATTTTATGTCTTATTCCAAAAAACCACCATATTAAAGTCAGAGATATGCTTTCTACAGTATTCTATGTTTATCCTTATGCTATGATTACAGAATATGGGTAGCCTCATGGATGAGAAACAGGGCTAATAATTTCCCCTACCATCTTTGTTCTCAGAGATGTGGGAGGTTGTAGTCTAACTGTGGACTAACCTTAGAAATCTTACAGTAAGACAATGGTGCCTTTGGTAAAATGCTTAATGACTTTTGCTTCAAGAATCTATATTATAAAGAAAAGAACATTTCTTGCTTCCCTCATAATGTATGCTTCTTGATAAAGGCTCTTTTTTTTTTTTTTTCTCAATAAGTGTAGATACCTTGTGTGATATCTTACTATTCTCTTTGCCTAACACAAC
>NW_011916163.1:0-2927 GCF_000151845.1 Pteropus vampyrus | reverse complement strand
AATCTCTGCCGGCGCGGGAAGGTGGTGGGGCGTACCAGTCCGGAATTTTTTTCCGCCTGGGTAATTAACCGAGTATTCCCCGAAGACAGTGCGCCCCCACCCATCCCGCCGCCTCCTCTCCCCGCGCCTCTGCTGGTTGGAGTGGGGGCCTGGACACGCGGGCCCTGCTTCCCCCGGAATTGGGGCGGGGGTAGGACCCCGCCTCAGCCCCAGTGAGACAGCCCCGCCTAATGCGCGCTGGGAGATCCTGGCGGCGGCGGCCGGCAGCGGGCGAGAAAGGGGCCGGGCGGCGGGCCTGCGGCTCCCCGTGGGAGCGCGGACAAAGCCCCAGCTGCGGCTTTTGTGCCCTTTTCAGAGGGCGTTTGTTCCAATTACCTCCGGCCCGGCCGCCATATGGGCGGAGGCGGCGCGCTCCGCGCGGGGGCCCGCGGTCCTGGCGGGCTGGCCGGCTCGCTGCGGGCCCGGGCCGGCCCCCATCCATGTCCCTTAGGGGCCCCAAATTCGCCGTTTCTAACCTTCCCCTTCAGTTTTGGGGAGAATGGAATGAGTAGTTTTTAAAAGTAATTGACGGCCGTTTTAACTGCTGCCTAAACCGTCTCCAAGCCTCGCCTCCAGACACCCCCGTTTGGACTGATTTCAGAGTTTGGAGAGGGAGGTGGGGGGCGGCAGGGGGTTTTGAGAACTCGCTCCTGGGAGTGAGACCCCAAGACTGAGCGGGGGGTTTGCAGAGGAGACCCTGCCTCCGGACGCACTGGTTTTCCCACTGTACAAAGTGGATTGTTGTCACCGGTGGGAGCTATAAGATGCTTCTCTCGTGGGGTCTCGCATCTCAATCCTTCAGGGCCCGATCTGGGGAGAGGGGAGCAGGCTTTCCTCTCCTGAGAGGTCAGGAACAATTTGTTGAGAATGGGTAGGCATGTGACCTGGAGTCCCTGTGCCCCTGAATGTGTGTGCAAAACACACATTTTGTGCATTTTTTCTGGAGAGCGAGCCCAACGCTATCACCAGATTCTCAAAAGGGCTCAATGTCCCCAAGGGCTTCAGAACCTGGGTGCCAACCCACAGGAGCGGGGGCCGAGTCTTTACGCGGAGGCGCCCGTGGAACTCTGGATAGGACCCAGGGAATGCTCGAGTCCTCCTCTCGCTCGCCCAAGTCGCTGGGGCTCAGCTTTCGCGGTGCCAGGCGAGGCCGTTGCAATCGGTCGGACCCTGGCATTCCTCCCGGGTGGACGCAGGGTTGTACTCTGCGGGGCGCAGAGGCTGAAAGACAGCGAGCGGGCCGAGGCCGCTTGCGCGCTCTGCGTCGGGGTTTCCGCCTATCCGCGCAACTCTGCGGCCCCGCCGCGCTCCCGCCAATGCCGAGGCCCCGGCTTCTCCCCAGCCTGGTCGCCACCGGGGCTGAACCATTTCGTGCTCTGGTCTCTGTCGCCCCTGCACCCCTGTCCCGTTCCTCTCCCGACCTCAGCCTCCCCAGTCTCTGGCATTCTGTCTGACGCATCTCCCAGTTTCTGAGCGCCTCTGGCTGTCCTCATCTTACATCCTGTTCTTGGGTCTGTCGCTGGGTTTTTCACGTGTGTCTCTAATCACGGCCATCTCATCTCTTTTCTCTTGGCATCTCCTGGGCTACCTGTGTTACTTGACCTCCCGTCTCGCGGCGGCTTTGTCTCTGAGTCCCTTTTCTTTTCTTGCCTCCCGTCTCTGAGTCTGGGGGTACCCAGCAGGGGCTCCACTTTGCTCTCCTTCCACTTCGTCCTCTGCCGATCTCTCGCTGCTTCTGGCTCTCGCCGTTTCAGTGTCTCTCTCGCTCTCTGTGCATCTTGCACCGACTCGAAGACACTGTCTGGAATGGTTCCCTGTCTCTGCGCCGCCGCAGCCGCGGCCTCGCTCCATCCTCCTGGGTCGGGGAACCTCTGACTGAAGTCTCAGCATCTCTCGCTCTGTCTCTTAGCATCTCTGAGTCTCTTCCCTGGCGCTTCTGTGTCTCTCTCCCCTTTCCTGCATCTCTCATTGTCTCTCTCTTCCCAACTTGACCCCTGGGTCTTCATCTCGGCCGCAGCCACCTCCAGCCTCCCTCACCCTTGGCCTCAGCAGGCCTCTCCGTGGGTCTCTAACCTAGAATCAGTGTCGCAAGGTGCCCCGTTAATGACCTCTCCAGGCGGCCCCAACCAAGTCCGTGCGTGCGTCTCTGGCCGTAGCCTCCCAGGTCCCCTCCCCCGGTCCGAGTCGCTCACGGCCCTCGCTCTCTCTCACCTCTCCCCTGTCTCTTCCCCGCCCCCTCCGCAGACTACCAAGGCGACTACTACGGGCCGGGAGGCAATTACGACTTCTTCGCGCACGGCCCGCCGTCGCAGGCGCAGTCACCGGCCGACTCGAGCTTCCTGGCCGCCTCGGGGCCCGGCTCCACGCCGCTGGGTGCGCTGGAGCCGCCGCTGGCCGGGCCACACGCCGCCGACAACCCCAGGTTCACCGACATGATCTCGCACCCGGACACACCGAGCCCTGAGCCGGGCCTGCCGGGTGCTCTGCACCCCCTGCCAGGCGAGGTGTTCAGCGGGGGACCCAGTCCGCCCTTCCCCATGAGCGGCGCCAGCGGCTACAGCGGACCCCTGTCGCACCCCAACCCCGAGCTCAACGAGGCCGCCGTGTGGTAAGGCCACCAGGCCAGGCCGCCCCACCCCCACCCCCAGACGCAGCCTCCCCAAAGCAAAACGCCCGACGCGGCCGTGGCCGGGGGGCTCCCTCAGGGGTTCTCTCTCGGGTCCGCACTCAACTGGCAGCTGCATCTCGGCTGGGCGCGGAGGGGGACCGACCCCCATCTGCACCCCGCGGGCGCTCCGGGACTCCCGGCCCTCCGCCAGCGCTCTCCCGGCAGCCTCGAGCAATTTCTTGGGACCAAAGTCAATACTGCAGAGGGTCAAGAGTCTCAA
>NW_011916162.1:0-1091 GCF_000151845.1 Pteropus vampyrus | reverse complement strand
CATCACACACTGTAATGTGTTTTCTTCATAGATTTCCCTGGACGGCCGTGAAGCCTCGGCAGTGCGTGGGAGCCCCTCTAACTGCTGGTCACATCCAGCGGGCGCAGGGCCTACAGGCTCAGGGAGTTGCTCCGGCCCTGACCTGGCCTTGTCTCACCGACATGGGCAGTGGATCAGAGGGGTTTTCTTTACTAAGAAAACAAAGTCAGCCCTTTACAGCAGTATGTAAATATCCACATCCCCAATTCTGAGAGAGGATCAAATAGATGCTCTCTTCCGTGGGCACGAAGTCCTCTAGCACTAGTTCTTGATTACTAGTCTGAGAGCTCCTGGACTTCAGGGACCAGATTGGATTAATCTCTGTACCTCCCATGCCTGGCACAGTGCCTGACACACGGGGATGCTGTACAAATGTTTGCTGAATTGACAGTGGGGCCTTCCTCTCTCCCACCACATCACGCCTCCTCTGCGAAGAGCTGACTTCCTGCGCTTCCTTCCTTAAGGCTTGGAACCCTCAACTCCCTGATTCATCTTCCAGAATAGGTATGGCTGGTACTCATCCTTATGCCCTAAGGTAGCTAAGGGGTAACCACATATGGAGTGTGTACACACACACACACACACACGCACACACGCACACACGCACACACGCACACACGCACACACACCACAGGCATAAGGCACCTCACAGTGGATGATGGAGCTGGGGTAGGGAAAAGAGAGCAGGCTATGGACTAGGGTCTGGGAGCTGGATCTGGTGCAGAAGTTTGAGGAATGTGAGAATTCTAAACTTGAATCTGGCCTTTCAGATAGAGATATATTTAAGATAAGAGAAACGAACATATTTTATTTAAGTTTGCTTGATTTATGACCTTTAAATATTTAATAATATGATATGTAGGTATGCATTTGTATTGTTGTTTTACTTCTGCAAATGTTAAAGGATGTGTCATTTCTAAGTTTTTAATCTCTACCAATCTATTGATAAAAAAAAAAAAGGTACATGAAGCTGTGATGGGCATGTCTCTAAAATTAGTAAGTTGAGAACATTTATGTGTTTTTTAGCCATTTATTCTTTTTCTGTGTACTAC
>NW_011916161.1:0-1547 GCF_000151845.1 Pteropus vampyrus | reverse complement strand
TTATTGATCCTCCATAAGTCATGATTGATTACCTCTTTTGGCCATTGGTGATTGATTCAATCTTCAGCCCCACTCCTCTCCCCAGAGGTCAGGGGGTAGGACTGAAAGTTCTAACCTTCTAATCACTTGGTGGCTCCACTGGCAACCATCCCCCACCCTTAGGTGCAGTCCAAAAGTCAACTCATTAACATAACAAAAGACAACTTTGTCACTCTCATCACTTAGGAAATTTTAAGTGTTTTAGGAGCTCTGTGCCAGAAATGGGGACGAAGATCAAATATATATATTTCTTATTATAAATCACAATATTACATATGATAAATAACATTGTTTGATTTTTGAATGTTAAACCAACCCTGTGTTCCTGTGGTGCACCCTACTTTGTAATAGCGTATTATGCTTTTAATATATTCTTTGATTAGATTTGCTAAAAATTTTGTTTAGGATTTAACTCTGTGTTTTAAGAGATACTGGATTGTACTTCTCTTGTAATATCTTTGACTGATTTTGGCTTCTGAGTGATGCTGGCCTCATAGAATGAGTAGGGAAATAGTCTCTATAATTTTTTTGAAAGAGTTTATGTAGAATTGGTGTTATTTCTTCTTTAAATGTTTGGTAGAATTTACCAGTGAATCCACATGGTTCTGGACTTTTCATTATGGAAAGATTCTTAATTTTCCATGTTGATAATAGACAGGGCTATTCAGGTTATCTATTTTTTTCTTGATTAAGCTTTAGTAGTTTGTGTCTTTCAACAAATTTGTCATTTCATCTAAGTTGTCAAATTTATTGGCATAAAATTGTTCTTAGTATTCTCCTTTTAATATCTGTTTCTATGAATTTGACTACTGTACACCCTCATATACATGCAATCATACAGTATTTCTCTTTTTGTGACTTACTTCACTTAGTAGAACATCCATATTATACATAGCATGTGACAGGATTTCTTTCCTTTTTAAAGCTGAAAATATTAATATTCGATTGTGTATATATATATGTGTATATATATGTGTGTGTATATATATATATATACATATATATATATGTATATACACACACACACACACACACACACCACATTTTGTTTATCCATTCATCTGCAGATGGACATTTGGGTCGTTTCTGTCTCTTGGCTATTGTGAATAGTGCTGCCATGAACATGGGTGTGCAAATACCTCTTCCAAACCCTGCTTTCAGCTCTTTTGGACATAGTCCCAGAAGTAGAATTGCTAGATCATATGGTAGTTCTATTTTTAATTTTTGAGGAATATCCATATTGTTTTCCAAAGCAATGGCATCATTTTACAATCCCATCAACAATGCACAAGAGTTCTTTCCAGTTTCTCACATCCTTGCCAACACTTGTTTGTTTTGTTTTTTGATAGCGGCCATTCTAATGTGTGTGAGGTGATAGATCATTGAGGTTTTGGTTTGCATTTTTTAATGATTAGTGATGTTGAGCATCTTTTCATATGCTTGTTAGCCATTAATAGTATAACTAGGTTGGAGAAATGTCTATTCAAGTCCTTTTCCCATTTTGTAAT
>NW_011916160.1:0-1662 GCF_000151845.1 Pteropus vampyrus | reverse complement strand
CTTGGTCTAGAGTAGGGGTCCCCAAACACTGGGACTGGTACTGGTCCATGGCCTGTTAGGAACCCGGCGGCACTGCAGGAGGTGAGTGGCAGGCAAGAGAGCGAAGCTCCATCTGTATTTGCAGCTGCTCCCCTGCGCTAGCATCATTGCCTCAGCTCCACCTCTGATCATCAGGCATTAGATTCTCATAGGAGGGCCGAGCCCTGGTGCCAAAAAGGTTGGGGACTGCTGGAGAGGGTGCAGGAGAGGGAGGGAGCTGCATACACTATCTCACCTTATCGATGAGGAAACTGAGGCTGCAGAGGTCAAATGACCTGCTGTGCTGTCCACAGCTGGGGCTGAATGCAGGTGTAATAGGCTCAGATGGAGGAAGAACTTAGCTTTTAACCACAGAGCACATTACCTGGGAAGTACAGGGCCAGGGTCAGCCTGTGTCAATGCAGTCCTGAGCACCCTGGCACTGGCCTCCCAGGAACATATTGGGTGTTTCATCCTCCTGGCTTCTATTTTTGTGCCCCTGAGGTTCCTCCTCCTTTGTTCTCCTCCCTACTCACACCTTGCTCTTGGAGAGGCTCTGCCATCAGCCACGACCTCTGCAGTGTATGGAAAAAGACTTTACCCCTGGGAAGGTGACTTAGGCTCTGCCAGAAGGCAGGAGTCATTTGGTGGGGCCAAGGCAATGCCTTTGTGTCCCTGCTAGTCCTGCATTCCCTGGGGGGCTGGGGTCGTTCAGAATTGCGGGGGGGCAGGGGGGCTAGGGTCAGATGTCAGACAGCTGTGCAGTCGGACACAGCAGTCTGAACCTGCTGCACAGCCCCGGCCCGGAGGCTCCCGCTTTCTGGTTCTCAGTTGCTCATCTGTATGCTGAAGGCACGGCACAGAGCCCTGAGGTAGGGAGAGCTGAGGGGAGGCCTAGGTGTGGGGACACAGGGATGAAGCTGGTGCATGGGGCAGGTGGATAAGAAGCTCCGAGCCCTCTGGGTAATGGCTGTGGCTCTACTCATCACCACCCAGCCCCACCAAGAGGCCCCGTCAGCCCCTACCTCAGCCACTCTCCCACCTTGCTCCTACCTGTGTGTCCCTCTCCCATCTTCAGTTGTGGGGGCCTCATACCTCACTCCAGGTGGTTGGAGTTCTATTAATATTTCAGTTTGATGAATTAAAGATTCTTTCTACCCTCCTTCTGATGTCCCAGGAGGGAATTAAAAACGCATCAGATCCAATCAAATGCTATTAAAATGCAGCCCACGAGGGTAGGAGCTGGCGGATGTAGGCTTTCTTTCCCAGCAGTGCTTTGTCCTCTTTGGGGGTCTGGTGGTGGGTAGGTTTTTGTGGGTACAAGAGGCAAGAGAAGGTTGAGGTGAAGGTGGAGGTTGAAGGGTGTTTGTGTCAATGCTGCTGCTTTAGAGAGGAGCAGAATACCCTGAGTGCAGCTCAGATTTTCAGGATAACTGAGGAGGTAGGTGTGGGGTTATAGATGTGACCCCAGCCCCAACACCTGACCGTGACACTCCCACCGTCAGATGTTTTTGGAGTCAGGCCAGACTCCCTGGTTTTCTGGGGGCTGGGGGAGTTGCTGCAGATACCTCAGCAGCGAAGATGGAAAGCCTTGGAGACAGCATGAGTGGGATCTACGCTCCTTGAGGCTCCATTAGTGGGTGA
>NW_011916159.1:0-2166 GCF_000151845.1 Pteropus vampyrus | reverse complement strand
GAAAGTAGGTAGCATTATTATCTTCGCTTTATAGATGAATGTATTTTGAAGCACAGAGAGGTTCAATAAACAGCCTGAGGTCACACAGAAGTAAGTAGCAGAGGCAAGATTTGGAACCCAGGCAGGCTGGCTTCTAAATACGATGCTATACTGCCTGTTGCTAGCAGCCTATTTTATATATAGGGAAAGTGAGGCACAGAGAACTTAAAGTGACATGTCTAGGATCACCCGGCTGGTAAGTGGTGGAACCAAAATTTGCACTGTGGCTGTGTCTCAGGGGCTAGGAGTCAGGCTGGGGACCTTGGGCAGCCCCCCGCCTTGTTCTCTTAGAGGGAGTATTTGTTGGTGGGTAAACAAGAAGAGAGACTTGTGCTCCCCTGACTGCCCCAGGCTGACCAGTGCCCTTCTTGCAGGGAGCGTGTGTATCGCCCAGTCAGTGAAGATACCACGGGAGCCGAAGGCAGGGGAGTTTGACAAGATCATCCGGCGCCTCCTAGAGACCTCCAATGCCAGGGCCGTCATCATCTTTGCCAATGAGGATGACATCAGGTGAGGGTAGGGGTAGCGGGGCAGGGGCTGGGGGCCAGGGATCCCTGCTGGTGACCTTCCTAAACAAGTCTGATCCCATCCTGGGATCCAGAGGGGTGGGGTAGGCAATGAATGTGGGGCTGGAACACTCCTCAGATGGAGTGCAGGCTACTGCTCGTGGGTACCCCTTCCCTCCCCCTCCATCTCCCTGTGTCCTGCATCCATTCTTGGGAAGTGGGTACTTTAATGGGGAGGCTCAAGCTCTGGGCTTGGTGCCTTAGCTTCTCATCCTGCTCTCCCTCCTACTAGCTCTGTGACCCCAGGCAAATTTTTCAACCTCTCTGGGCCTCTTTTCTGCTTAAAAAAAAAAGGGCCTAATGATGCCTGCCTGATAGTGTTTGAGAGTTTAATGCATGAACGTGCATAAAGTGCTTAGAGCAGTCTGGTATAGCATACAGTAGGCACCTAATGCATATTGGCCAACTCTCAGTACCTCTCTCTTTTCTTTAGTGAGCTCAGAATAGTGGGAAGGTGCCTCAGCTGTGGCGCTAGTCCTGGCTTGGGCACACACTCACTGTGGGCTGTATTGTCCCCTTCCTGGGCTTCAGTTTCTGCATCTGCAGACTGGGAGCAGGTTGATTCTGGGTGGTAGGACCACGCAGTGCAGAAACCCTGGGCCAGCTCAACTCTCTGCACATCTGCCCCTGGGTCCTGAGTCACAGGTCAGAAACAAGATGCCTTTAAAAGATGACCCCCAAGCGCCTATCCTAACTTCCTTCCCTTCTTCCTGCCTTTTCCCTTGTTACCACCTCTCTGAGACTGGATGTCAGGGCCAAGATGGGCCAGGCCTCTGTGATTCCCAGTCTGAGGGGAAATACAGCTCTGGTTCAGAGTCTGGTGGGGAAAGCACATGCCTGCATTTGCAGAGGAGGGTGAGATAGCAGATGGGGTCTTCCCTAGGCTTCGCCCTTAGATAGCTGGTCTGAGCAGGCAAAGCTGCTGTGCCCTCAGGCCTTCCCTGCCTACTGGCCCTGCCTCCATGCAGTTCCCTCCTGCATTGCTGACCAGCATCCACTTTGGGTCCCATCCTTTCCAGAACTTTTTCCCACTTGGTAAAGAGCCCATCCTAGACTCTTAAATTGCAGCAAAACAGATTTCCCCCAGGAGACGTTGCTGGGTTCCTGCAGGGATGGAGGGGGAAGTTCTGGAAGATCATGAAGACCTCAAAAGACGAAAGGACCAGTTCTAAAGGAGGTGTCTCAGGCAGTGAAAGACCGGGGAGGGGAGTCTTCAGAGTCTATTTGACTCCTCTGAGCTGAGCTCAGAGGTTGCTCCCTAGCCCCTCAGTGCTTATGGGTCCCCTAATTCTGTCTCTGGAGATTCCTGTTGCCTATAGCTCAGCCAGCTCCTGGGATAGGGGGGACCCTTCTGAGCACTCTTTTTCCTCACTTCAGTCTCTATTCCCTGTACTCCCGCCTCCCACACCTACCCCAAAGCCCACAGTGGTCAGGCCCCACACCCCACCCAGGTATGCCCCCACCCCAGGCCTCCTGGTCAGCTCAGATAGACCATGGGAAGGGAGGATGAAGGCTGTAGGCCATGTGTCCCAGAAAAGAGGCCCCTGGAGGAGGGGGAAGG
>NW_011916158.1:0-2922 GCF_000151845.1 Pteropus vampyrus | reverse complement strand
CATGCTTTCCTTGTGACTGCCTGCCATGAGTTACTCTCATTTTCCACTAAAACACCACTGTATTAAATAAGTAGAAATTTACATTAGTTGCCTACATTTATATATGTTGCTACAAAAACATTTTTTTGGGGTGGTGAAAATTTTTAAATATTACAAGAGATGCTTTCTATCTAACCCAGCTCTATTCTATCATAGGGAGGGAGGGGGAGAGAGAGAGAGAAAGAGAGAGAGAGAGAAAGAGGAAGGAAGGAAGGAAGGAAGGAAAGAAAGAAAGAAAGAAAGAAAGAAAGAAAGAAAGAAAGAAAGAAAGAAAGAAAGAAAGAAAGAAAGAAAGAAAGAAAGAAAGAAAGAAAGAAAAACACTGTTCTTATTTACATAAACTGAGTTTAGATCAAAAAGAACTGTCCACGTCCTTAGGTCTCTAGTCTAGATGAAGGATTACTAGAAATAGGATGTTTCTTTCCTCCCATCTAATTCCTGTTATAAAAGTAGTGATTCCAACATGAAATCCACAAGACATAACCCAGTATCCTTTCTCATAATAAAAATAATTTTGAAAACTTTATAAGTTTCTTTCTTACTCGAATATGGAGTAAAGACTGTCTTTGAAAATTAGGAAAATGAGAAAAGTATGTGAGGGGCCTAAGTTTCTTTTGGCAATGTTTGTTTGGGAAAGGAGGTGAAGGAATTTAGAGTTTCACTGTCCCGGAAAAAGTGTCTGGGGAAGTAGATTTGTGGTTGCAAATTCGGGCGGAGGGCGGAGCCGCCGCGTACCTAGTAAGCTGGGCGCCAGGCTGCCCGCGAGATGGGGCGGAGCGCGAGCCCGCGCGGCCAGAGCCTGACCCGGGCGCCACCCACAGTGCTCCCTGGCCAGGCCCGAGCGAGGAGCACCGGCTCCCGCACCATGGGGCGGCTCGTGGGTCTGAGCTTGCTGGGGATAGCGCTGGCGCTGCTGGGCGAGAGGCTCCTGGCGCTCAGGTAGGTGGTGCCCTCTCGGACCGAGCTGTCGGCGCGCGGCCCGGCTGCCAGCCTCCGGGACGCCCTCCACCGGCGCCTCCCCGGCCCGCAGGTCCCCAGACTCAGGTGGCCGCGGGCTGCTGAAGAAGGCGAAGGCCGTGGAGGGCTTCTCAGAGCCGGGGACTGTGGCGGGTGAGGAACTCCTGTTTGCTCTGTTCTCCAGCTGGCTGAACCCCTCATTTCACCTCCAGCTTCCAGCAAAACCCAGCAGTTTGGGCTGAATGTCGAGACTTGCTAGAAAGTTTATAACAAAGTTTATAACAAAGTTCTTTCCTACGTCAATTGACTAGCAAGTGCTTTTGCAAGTAGTCAGGGACAAACCCAGTGCTTTAACTTGAAAACAAAATGATTCCTCATGCGTTGAAACTTTAATTACAAAGATTTGTTTCAGGTCATTTGAGCTGCTTCTCTTTGTTGTGCAGACCAGCCTCCCTCCTTAATAAAGTTGTTCTCCATCTCCTCCCTGCATAGTTTGAGAAGCTCTCTAATCTTGGCGCTGGGATCAAAGATATTTGAGATATTCAGCTACTGTTCTTGCATCTCTTCTTTATTTGCCTCTGCACCCAGGAACCCTGAAGCCAGAATGCCAAACAGAACAAGCCTACTTCATCTCACATTTTAGTTATAATGAAAAAACACGGATGGCTAGACGTCATAGTTCCTAAATTACCCCCTCAAATTTTATAAACCTCATGCAAAAGAATTCTGGAAACATCGAACACTTCCTATGTATGATGTGTTTTCCTAGGCTCCCCTAATAGGGCAAAGCACAGTCCTCACCCTTAAGGAGGTTACCTTAAATCAGGGTAGGAGAGAAATAAAACGTATAAATTTGATGTCTGGGGCAGGTACAACCAACCTCTACAGGATTAAAGAGGAAAGATTACATTACCTAAAGGTGGAGTTCAGGAGAAAGAGACATTGGACACTGGCCTTGAAGGATAGCTGAAACACATATGGGGACAAAGGAGGCCATCCCAGGTGGAGAGGGCAGCATGAGCCAAGGGAATAAGGTGGGGAAGTTTGGAGACAAGCAATAGGACGATTTGAGGGGAGGATCAAGTTAAGGTATGCAAATAGTAGGGGCGGGGAAAGGATGGAATTTTGAGAAGGTTAAATATGTTACAAAATTGGGGCCTGCTTCCATAGGCAAAGGAGAACCCTTGATGTTTGTTGTATATTTTTGTTTGTTTCTTTGTTTTAAATTGGAGTCTGACGAACCATGTAAAGCGCGGTCAGTTGTGCTGTGCAGAGATGAACCGAAAGGGTGGATTGATATAGAGCAGTAGCGCTCAGTCCTGGCTGCACAGTAGGGTCTGCTGAGGCCTGGTGTCTGGACCATACCTCTAGACACTCTGCTTCAGTCGGTCTGGGTAGGGCTCAGGCTTGAGTATTTTTTATTTTTAAAAATTCTCCTGATAAGTCTAATATGCAGTTAGAGTTGGGAAGTTCTGGAATAGAGAGCAAATTTAGACATGGAGGAAACTAGTTAAGTTATTGTAGTAGTTTGGAGAAAAGAACAGGGGCCCAAACTCCGGAAACCCAGAAATGAAGGGAGAAGTCATAGGTGATACCGGTTTTCGGCCCTACTGTCTAGTAGTTAGTTGTAGTTTCACCTGTAGATAAAGGATACAGGAGGAGGAGCAGTGTGTGTGTGTGTGCCGAAGGGTGCAGTGTGGTTAGAATTAGAGAAGGCATGCTTACAGATAGGAAATAGACATGTTGACCTATTTTCCATGTTATGTAAATGCCCAGTTCTCCTCTGAAGAACATTTTTGAGTTGGATGATTTTATATGATCTGACCAGCTGTCAGTTTCAAAGGCAAGATCACTAAAATTCACGAGCTCATTAAGTTGTCCCTGAACTTCAAATCACCAGTGTTTCTACAAGTTGAAGTTTCTTGA
>NW_011916157.1:0-2137 GCF_000151845.1 Pteropus vampyrus | reverse complement strand
TCATGCTAACGAGACATCGGTTTATTGCTGTGGCCCACTAGGCAGGGTCTTGCACTCACCATGGCCCTGTGACGTGGACATTTTCTTTACCCGAATTTTTGGATGGGGATACTGAGGCTCTCGGTAATTAAGTGACATGATTTCGGTGAGGGTTGAAATTTTAAAATCTGATAGTCCTTCCAAAGCTGATCTTGTGCTTGGTCCAGAGGCTGTCAGTGTGGCTTCTGCATTTGTACAGACCATTCTCATGAAGTCTGAGGCTTTGTGGCTCAGTGGAAGCTAGTGGACATGGGGGCAGGTCAGGGGTCCAGATCTGACTCTGAATCTTACTGAAATCTCATCACGTGATTCCCGAGAGCCTCGGTCTCCCCATCCAGTGATGAGGCTGATGAAAATGTCCATGTCACAGGGCTGTGGCACAGGCAAGGCCTAGAGTCAGCACAGATCCCCATAGGTGCTGGAGAAATCCTAGTGGAATCTGAAATGAGATCATATCTGTGGAAGCATTTCGTAAAGCGCTTTACAAATGAAAGGTGGCACTTATGATATGCAAACCAATAGAAATGGCATCTGTTGCCTCCATCAAGAGCGACCTTCCTCTGACCCTCGCTGCACTTGGCATTCCAGCCCTGTTATCCTTGGAAGTGCTTCCATCCACCCTCTTTTGAACTGCCCAGGAATGCTTCTGGCCCGCACAACGGATTTTTATTGACTTGAGTGGAAATCGTCTGGGGCTAGACTCACATTTAATTTCCTCCTTAGGGTTCTAATCTTAAAGGATAATCATTGGGAGAAAGTTGATCCTGGAATTTCTGATTCCAAGTCATTAGCATATGCTCCATATACTAGTGTTTTTTTATTTTGTTTTGTTTTTAAGACCTGTGCTGTGACAAGAGTTGGTGCAGTTGGCCACAGAAGCAGGCGATTGGCTGTTTGCCCGTTGTTTTGAAGCATCGCTCAGCTCATTGTATTTTTAAATATGCAGTTAAAAAATACGTTTGTTGACAAGTATCAACTGTAGCCAGTCGTACTCGTGAATATATAATTGCTGTCCAAAAAGAACCCTGACAAAGGGTCTCCTAAAAAATGGCAACCCCATAATCACCAGCCAGCGGTGGTAGTAGGAGATCATTTAAAAAAAAATTATTGTGGAGGTCTTTATTTCTGAACTGAAAATTCTTTTTACAAAATGCTTCTGAAACATAAAACATCAGTCTTATCGAGTTGCCCATGCTTTTGGATAGATGACAGAGGGCCGGAGGTGCCTACCTGGTGTAAGATTCAAAGATGCCTTGGGAGGTCCCTTCATCCTCAAATTCCTTGACACACCAGCATGGTGGGGATGCCTGCAGTCCTGCTATTTGAGCTGCATTCCTTTGCAATTAAAGCATGATTTTCTATTTAAATGCAAATATCCCTAAAGGTATTCCATTAAGGTTTTATCGGTCATTTTCAGTCAGGGGTTGATTTTAGTAAGAAAGAGAATACTAGATAATTCTAGAAGGCAGGTGACGGGAGGAGGTGAGAACAGGGAGCTGGGATTGGGAAGGTAAGATTTGTCAGATCTGTCAGCAGGTCGGAGCCTTGTGTTTGATTTCCAATTCTCCCTAGTTTAGAAACAGGGGAGGCTGGTGGCATTTGAGCCTTTCTGAGACAGATGTTATGCCAAATGAACAAAATTATTATTTTTTTTTTTTTTCAAATTTTAGGGAGCCTGAGAAGCTCTAGGAGATGCACTCATCTGGTGACATAAATGACCTTGTGCCTGTTTCATAGCAGAAGTCCATTTATTCAGCCCTTAGAGAAAACAAGAATTTGGGCCAGCTCATAGGATCTTTTTTTTCCCCTTTCTTTTTAGCATCTAAAAATTATAATGAGGAAGAATTATTTGAGATTGGCCTCTACACCAAGGATCATCTCGTGTGGCAGCCACACAGCTAAGTGTGTTGGCCTTTGTCAGTGCCTGTGAAACAGGACGTGACCTTAGCATTTCCCCCAGCACTTCTGCGGATCTGTGAAGAAAATCCATGCCCCACGGCCCGTGACATGATGTTTCATCATCCCATCTAACAGTGGGGGTGCTGTGCTCTAGGGATGAGCATGCCTTTCCTTTTTTAATTAGGTTGGTCAGGGTGAC
>NW_011916156.1:0-3585 GCF_000151845.1 Pteropus vampyrus | reverse complement strand
CCAGCGTAACTTACTGCTTCAAATCTGGAGGTAGAGCAACATGAATCATAGGCAATCCTTCATGTCACTTCACCATCTCGATCCTTTTACATCATTTTTAGTGGTCCGTCGTTCCTCCCTCATGCTTTCGATCCGACGATCTCTCCTTCGTACGTTCGGTCAGTCGCTCCTTCCTTCCAACCTTCCTTCTCTCACTCTATCTTTATTTCTATCTCTACCTCCCTCCCTCCCTTCCATCCCAAGTTTCAGTGCAATGTTTCTTGTAAAATTGTTCAATCTTTTATTTAAGTGAGTAGTAAAACCCTGGTCTAGAAAATGAATATCTCTCAGTCCCTTGTAATCCATAATAAACTTGCCACTTCTCCTATATCTGGACATAACCAATACTGGAAAAAATAGGGAAATGGTGTAACTTAGATGTTCTACAACTTTTTTCTTCCCCCTCTCTGTCATTCTGAGAGCATCATTTCTGTTTCCTTCTTGCAGAGCCTCGTTTTTCATTGTCATATAAATTCTTCCTTAGAGATGCTCCCCTTACGTCTAGCACTTGTATTTTAGTTTGTGACTAGTACAAGCCAAAATGTCTTCAAGAAACACCAAAATAAATCTCTGAGTTGGGATTAGTATGGAAAATATTCCTCAGTGAGTGCTTTCTGGCATCCTTGAATTAACACTGGCTGAAATTTCATGAGACCAGATATTGGTAGAAGCATAAGTTCTATTCCTGTGGGTCTGTTTCCCTTCTGTTCTTTCTCACACCTTTGCTGTTCGCCAATGTAGAATATTAATGAAGTGTGATTTGCACCCACAAAGGGGCACGGCCTGTGGCTGAGGCAATAGCAGCTTGTTCTAAAGTCTATAGTACTTTCGTTCTCTGCTTTCCGCCCTCCACACGTTAGGCTTCCTCGCCAAGACCTTCCTCCAGGGGAGTCCTACTCAGACTGCAATCAGAATTTCTGAAAGGAAAGAAAGGAACACAGCCTCAAAGCCAAGTGTTAGCTAACTAAGAAAACAGTGAGAAACAACTCTTATAAGCAGAAATATTTCTCACGTTTCATAAATATTTTCCTATCTTCCTTTATCTACTTCTCTAAATAATAACTAAAAGGGGAGCTTAAGAAACCCCATGGAGAGAAGGCATGCTGACGTTGGGTGGGTAGCTGGGAAAGGAAGATCATGATGTGATAAGGCCATTCTTTATGTTTCCTAGCAGTACCAAACTGGTTCAGGCCTGCTTAGTTCTGACATCCTCATGGTTGTTAATTTGGGAAAATATTACGGATTACAAGGGAGCACTCTCCTTGCCTTCTACAGTAATCTCAGTCATCTTTCTTCTGGAGACCAGCAATTTTTAAAAAAATCATTGTTAGATATTGTAGCAAGAGAAACGTTTACAGTGTCTATGATTTATTTAATGGATAATTTTACTCTCTGCAGTCTGGGTAAATGACATTTATGTGAGATCTGGTCTATGTTGCTTTGAAAATACCTTATTCAGAAGGAAGCCAAGCAAAATGTTCAACTTTTTCAGACTCTAGGGAAAATCTTCACTTCATTTCTGACTAAAATATAATTCATTTCACATCCATGTATGGATCGGGGGGCTGCAGAGAAAGTGAGGCCAAAGGTGTGTTTAGCTCAGACCATGTGGCCTTGTGCCCTTTGTACATCTGTTAGGGCAGAAATTGTCACAGCCACAAAATAGCTCTGTGGCCAAAACAGCTACCAACTGTCTAATCTGTTAAAAAAAAAAAAACAACAACAATAATGACAACAAAACCATGACTTTACAAGACAAAATGTTTCTTAAACTAGAATGTGTGCGGAACTCCCAAGACTATTTTATTTCCATGTTGCAAATTAGCAGCAAAATGTCTAAAGGAAAAGTCAAATGCTCACATAGATCAAGTCAGAAAGTTTCCTCAGAAAGTAGTCTTTCTAAAACTGGGTGTATTTTTCAGAATTGACAACTTTCCTCAGGGAGGAGATTTCAGCACAGAAAGCCTGTAATTCTCAAGCAGTGCTCCAAACAGATCAACTTTCCTTTTATTACTTTGTTTTGAATTTTTCTGGGGTGGCACTGTAAATGCTTTGAGCATCTCTTTGTTCCCACTAGGATTTTTATTCATCTTCTTTTGTGTTTACCTGAGACTGTGCTGTTGATTTTCCGCTGTTCTGTGCATTACCCAAATTGAACCAACAACCCCCAGACTCTGAGACAATTCTAGGCTTGCTTGCTTCCATGTGGCAGCCAGATTGCCAGCTCTCTTGATGATTCATCTGTACTGGTTTGCAGGATTCAGGGAGAGAAGTGGCCTGGTGAAGTCAGGGCAGAAGGCTCTTTCTTTAATCCCAGATCTCTCAAAGTTCAACTGTAGGCTTAAAAAGGCCATTAAAGTTTCACACCAGTTTCTTCATCAGCAAAATAGGAATTGCCCTGGTATTATGGTACTTAATTTTGTTTTCTTTTATGATGTGCTTTGAAGATGAGAACAGTTGCATTTATTTAGCTTAGCAATTTAAATTAATGGGGTCAGAAATATGACACATCCTGTGTTTGGTGACACTTCCTTGGTTTTCTAGCTCCACCTATTCCTTTGCTTACACATTCGAATTCATCCTGCCTTCTCATTGATGACTACCTTCAGTTGAATTTTGGTATTTTAATTCAAAATTTTATTATTAAAATAAACAAGATAGACTTTAAGAAGTTTGTTGTAGTCATCCACCACAAGATAGTTTTTTTTTTTTTCAGTCATTCAGGAAAGCTGATCACATGACAAATACTTTCATTTAGCTATCTGAAATCAAATAAAAAAGCTTAATAAATGAGCAGTTTTGAAAATCAGAGAATCAAAATAGCAAAGCAAACATTTTAGGTGTCATTTAGAATAGTCAGAATTCAGCCAACTCCTAGGATGTCTCATCGTTTATCAAAGATTGAGATAATAATATGCCAATAAAGCATAAACGTGCTTCATCTTATTCCCAATAGTAACTTAAATTCTGTTTTAGACACAATCAAATATAATATATATTAAAAGATACATGTGTTATATTTAGTTTGTCACATGTTTTGAATGTGATGAACATATGAAATATATAAAATTAAAGTTATATGTTTTTCTTCACACATTTTTATTACGTTCATAAGAGTCAGAACAAAGAACATTTTAACAATAAAATGCACTAAAAGAAAATATATAAAAAATATCACAAGTGGCCTTAAAAAGAAGTCTAAGGGGTTACCCAAAAATAAAATTCAAAAGAGAGTACAAGAGTTTGATTTGTGTAAGATTTTTGGCTTGAATCTTGCAGTCTTCTCAGAAAATTGGTCAATATCTTGGTCATTTTTTACTGAATTAACATGCTATTATATTTTCTTCTTTTTTTTGTAAAATACATTTTATTTAATAAAGTTTGGAGCCTAAATGTTCTTTCAATTATTATAAGTGAATATCTCACTGTGCTGGTTAATTTTATGTGTCACATTGGCTAAGCTAAGCTACCTACATGTTTTGATTTAACACCAGACTAGATGTCTGCTTTGAAGGTACCTTTTTAGATGTGATTAACATTTTAAAT
>NW_011916155.1:0-1903 GCF_000151845.1 Pteropus vampyrus | reverse complement strand
TCGGCAAACTAAAAGATATCTAACTTTGGTGTTCCTGTAAATGCTCCACTTGACCAGAAACACAATGTATCCAGTCAGCCAATCCCCAAACGCAGAGCCAGCTCTGGGCTTATAATCCCAAAAAAGGTTGACTGTGGCTCCAGCAATTAAGGTATTTTATATATTTCTCTTCCTTTTTCTTTATCTCTATCCTATAAAAGCTACCTGCCTTACTAACCAATTCATGGAGTGCTAAATAGTTTGTCTGTATCATCTAAATTGTCTTCTTTAATCATTTTTAAACACATCTCAACTTCAGCCTGATGTTATTAGAAGTAAAAACAGCAGATTTTTGGTGGTCCTGAGGTAACAGAGCCACTCTCCACACACACACACATATATAATGGAAGTCTATTGTACTGGACACACATTCTATCTTATTACAAATTCATATTAGGTCTCAGAGGACACAACATTTTAGAACTATCATCAGGGCACCATCCAATCATAAGGTTTTTTTGCAGATTTCAGGCAGTCTCTTAAAAACTCTATGGCCCTCAAGAAATTAATGAGTATTAATTAACTGATTTTAGGATAATGTGAATAGAATACGTGGCACTGCATATGTGCATCAAATAAATGTCTTTCATTTTAAATTAAACTTTCACATGGGAAGCTCAATTTCACTATAAGAATTTTAGCTACTGCTATGTTGGTCATTTTGAAATGATTTAGGTTCCCTAATATTCTAAGGTTCACATATTTTATAACAAGTAAAATGTTCTCTAAATGGAAAATTTCAGTGTTCATTTCTAAAATGAAGAACTAGAAAAAGAATAGTTAGTACATTCAAAAAATTTTTAATGGACAAACTTCCTATTAAATGAAATTTGCTCATTCATGTAATTGTATACAATTATTTAATACATATCTACTATACCAAGTATTATGCTCAGCTATGGAGCACAATCTGCTTATAGAGAGGAGAGGTGTGAAGCTAATGTAGGTCAATTAAAATCCTTAGCAGAAGGAGGAAAAGACTTTTTCAAACTAAACCACTCCCACTCCAATCTCAATCTATGCACCCATGAAGAATCATCTCGTATAATGGAAGTTACTGAAGCCCATTATTCCCCCCTGGAATGGGCAGTATTACCTTTCACACTGATTCAGCATGCCAACCTGAAGCATATTCCACTCTTTAATTTACTGGGCACACCTTTAGTGTGCAGTTAATTAAACGTTTTAGCCAACGAAGTTTCCCACTTGCTTCTTACTGGGAGACAGTAAGCAAAATTGTATTTATGTTTAGCAGAAAAGTTGCCAACATCAGTAAAACGTAAAGGAGAGATTTCCTACAATGGGATTGACAGTTCTGAATCCTTTAAAATGCAAGGACAATAAAGACTTCAATTCCTGACCCTAAAATCAGAAGTACACTTTTACTTCCAATTTTAATATAAGGTTAGATCAAGCCCCAAGGGATTCCTTGCTTCTTTAAAATCTATAAAACTTAAGGCAAAGTATTTGCAAGTGGATGACATAAAATATTTTCAAATATGATACTCATCACTAATCAGTTCAAATTTGATTGGTTGCCCTAGAGACATGCGAGGCCATGGATTTCTAAGACTGTGAAGATCACACAGGAACTCTGAAAGAAATCATTACCAAATATATAAATCAAGAAACGTTCTGCAATATGGACAAACTAGAATGCTTTACAACAACCTTAATGAAATCAGTAGACTAAACCTGATGGTGATGCATACACATGATTGTGTGCGGGCCACAAGATGTTAACTAGATAGGAAGCATTAAGAATATGCAATCAGAGGAAACAGTAGAATTTACAGATTACTAAAGGAAAGAGTTCAGAGAAATGGCTATGAAGAATTAAACCAAGTGATGAAAAAAATAATGA
>NW_011916154.1:0-1774 GCF_000151845.1 Pteropus vampyrus | reverse complement strand
GTTTCTGCCTGAGGTCATTCTGTTCTATCAAGTCTGATAACTGTTATATCCGGTAGTCACTGATGACCCAGTTAATCCTGGTTGCCCCATATACCATTCATCAACTTTTCAGAATATGAGCAATAAGAACAGACTCTGCTGTAAAATTACCAACATATTTTTTGTTGATCCATAAATATTTGTCTCTTGCCATGCCCAACACATATCATGATGTTAGGATTGTATTATGTATATGCAAAAGAATGGGTCGTTGACAGGTAAACCCACTGCTACCTATTTACCCATAAGCTCCAAGTCTTTGTAGAAAACAAGACACTTAGAAAGCAAGGAGCCTCTCTGTTTTTATACCAGAGTTTCCATACTAACTCTGCCACTGATTTGCTCTGTGATATCACCTAGCTAGTTTCCTCTTCTTTACAGTAAGGAATTGGACAAGATAATATTTTAAGGCCAGTCACTTCCCAGTCTCCAAATCCGGATTTTCCTACTTATGTCTTATCTTGAATTCCTTTATAATTACTGGAAATTCCAAGGCCCCCTTTTTCTTAGATTCTAGTCTCATTTTTTTGGAAAGTTATTTTACCTGATTCGTTTGTCCTCAACATTTTCTGGATAATAGGATATATTAAAAACACTACGTCTCCAAACTAAGAGCCTTAACACAAGTAGATTAGTTATGCGCTGCAGTGACAGGGACTTAGAATTAATCCTGATAGAGCTGTGATGTCGCTTCCTAAGCAAGTGCTAAAATCTTACCTTTAGAAAGTGAGCTGGGATGTAATCAGCTCTTCATCATGTTAGTGATTAAATGTCTTCTGGGATTTTATCCTTTAATTTCTCAACTGATTAACTTGTTTTTTCTTGAAAGTTTGGCCTGGGCAGGCCAGCAGATCAAATGCTATCTTCGGTTGAACCGAGGAGGAAGGCTTTCTGTGTCACTTCTCTCATTTGATGCTTTATAGAGCTTTGTGAATTTGCTGCTTTATGTGGCCACTCAGAGGTAAATGCTAAAGAACAACTAGGAAACCATGTTTAAGGCCATATTAAACATTCCCCAGAACTGTTGGCCTTAGGAGTTTTCATCAAATGTGGCAATTTTTTTTTTCCCCCCAAAATTGACTGTAAGAAGCTGTAGTGCCCTTGATAAATACAAGCTGTCTAGCTGCTGTTTGTTTTACCACCTTGAAACTGAAAGAGGCACAGCCCCAGGGTTGCCCAGGGCAGGACACCAGTTCTCAGGAGGAATTCTCAATGGGTGTGACCTGAAACAAATCAGTTGCCCCCTTGTGTGTCAGTTTTCAAGTGGTTCTTGAAAACTAACATACGTTTAAAAAATGCATCTAGATGGTCTGTTTCGCTGCTTTAGGTTCTGTTCTGTAGTGTATCAGTATGAAGATATTTCGATATACAGTTAAACTTAATTAAATCTTTCCAAAGTGTACTCGTTTCAGTCATGTGCCTTAGGAAAGAAGGGGCTTTATTTACCAATTTTTAATGCCTAATTGTTGGCCTTCTTGCTTACACCAAGGTGGACAACAACACAGCGCTGGTTGACAGACTGAAGCGATTCCAGCAGGAGAATGAGGAATTAAAAGCTCGAATGGACAAGCATGTGGCGATTCAAGGTAAAAATAAAGGTCCTAGTTGTCCCATCTTCTCTTCTCCTCTCCTCGGACATTGAGTGTTGCTTTACCACACTCCACCCGTGCACCTCCTGGAAATGTGATTGAGAGGGTGGATTAAAGAGGCACTGATTTACGTCTGGAAAATTTGA
>NW_011916153.1:0-2516 GCF_000151845.1 Pteropus vampyrus | reverse complement strand
GGGCCAAGAGGAAATCACTGTTACTAGGCATCTAAGGCTCTGGTGTCAAGCGCCACCCCACTTGAGTAGGGTGGAGTTTTAATGCAACAGCCAGGCCAGAGCTCCTCTCTGTCACGCCACCCTCTATAGATTTGTAGGATGCGTGCTGGAGCAGAAAGTAACAAGCATTGTGGTCAGGGACCCGTCACCTCCAGCACTTCCACTTATGCTTCCTGAAAGATTTTTAAATCTATTGCCTACAACTCTTTTGATCACTTTATTAGCCATCATACTGTAATAATGTGTAATAACATAGCAGGGAGAAAAATTCTTCTAAATAGTTTAGTCATTGAAGTAAGTTCCTTATCAGGAAATATGGGTCCCAGGTCCAGATTTTGTCCCACGTGACGAGTGGGAAATTGGTCAGACACTGGGTGAATCTTGGGCTCCACTGCTTCGTCTGTGAAAGGAGGGGTTAGGCGGAGAAATTCAGCTCTTTTCTGATTTTATAGAAATTTAGGAATCTATTTCAGTCTAGCCTGTGAGGCAGGTGAAAAATATTTGGCTTCTGTTGGCAAAAATATGTGATTCATTTTTGAAGGAACACATTTGTCTTAAGATTTTTTTTGAGAGGCAGAGTATCTGCTGAGATTATAGAGGGAAAAAATGCCCACAAGGAACATACTCCTGTGTTGAAAATTCCCATTTATGATGGATTATAACTTTATTATAGTAGAAATTCAAAAGTTTATAAATAGACATGACAAACCAACTTAATGGAAAAGTACTAAGCTGTTGAAGTGCTATTTGTTTAAATCATTAAAAAAAATAAAAGAAAGAGAAGGCAAAAAATACCCGAACCCACCCAAGCCTATTGAAGGCCCTGGGTTAATCCTCTAGAGAAAACAAACATCTATCTTAATGCTTAAAGGATAAATCCTGGCCCCAGCCCAATGATACAAAGAAAAAAGCAGGTAGATGAGGAACGAACAGATTGGAAAGTATTTCCTTTGTTGCCTGAAACTCCCAGCTTCAGGAGAGTCCCTGGGTCTCAGGTCAGGAATTTCTCTGCCTTCTCACACTTCACAGAAGAATCTGTGGTTTTCCCCCACTTCTAGAACTCTCCCTCAGCCTCTTGTCCTATTTAGTAGGAAAGGTAAATTTTATCTAAGATGCATTCTGGACAAATGCCCTTTTAGCTCTCTTCCCCAAGCACCATAAAGCTCAAAGCTAGGAGAGCCTGGGAGAATTTGCCATGAAGACCACAGTTCTGCCCCAGCCTCTGGCTGGGTCCTTACCTTCAGAGGATACATTAGTTTACATTTTGAAAAGGTGGAGAGGAATAAAAAAACAGAAGAGGAGGCAGAAGATAAATGCAAAGATTCCTTTAGGATTCTGTGTATCTCTTTGCTTTAAATTGAGAAGCTGCAAAAGTCATTTGAACCCTGAAGTGGTTTGGCTTCCTTTTACTAGGGCAATTTAATCCACTGAGCTTAAGCTGTATAGGACACAGGGGTTATCAATGCTCAGACCCTCGCCCTGGCCCGGCTACTCACAAAATGTAGGTTCCCGGAGGCTGTATGGTGGCCGAGCTCCCAAGAGACAGAGGAGTAATCAGACATAAGAGCCAAATCTATAGCCCACATATATCCCATGCGTAGCCAAAGAAGCTAGTTTTAAACATTAAAGTTTTGGGAATTTAAAAAATGTTTTAATTTTTAAAAACTCACCTTCGCCGCCAAGCCAATAGGACTCTTGGAGTAGGAAATACCAAGGAAGTGGGGTTCCATAGTCCCCTAAAAAATAAACAGAAAAATAAACAGAAAAAGCCTAAGTCATTCTGCCTTATCCCAGGTCTATGATATCTAGAATTTACCTATCTGAACCTTAAACTGTCACTATAGATATTTATAGTTCAGAAGCCATTAAACAGTGACCCATGGGATACCATAAAGACTATTCTTTCCAAAATATTTTAATCTAAAAGGTCATGTTTTTCAGGTGGAACCAGCAATACTAAGACTGATGATCTTGTCTGACATCACTTTTCTAAGACAACATTTTATTAAAGAATTTAATCATGCCTTTTTCAACAATTACCAGATATTAATAATGATGATAATCATTAACATTTGTTAGATGCTCTTTCTGTGTATTACTGTGCTTTCCATGCGTCAAACACTTTAATCCTCAAAACAACTCTAGAAGATAGGTAGTAGTAGTATTCATGTGGATAAGGAAAGTGAGGCACATTGAGTTTGACTCATCTCCCAAGGTAACAGCTAATTAAACAGAGATGCCCAAATTATAACACAGGTAATCTGATTCTAATACCACTGATCTAACTACTCCACCTGCTGGAATCCTCTGGGTTTCAAGGAAAAGACTCCCAAATTTCTAGTCCAGTTCTCTTAGCCAGCTTTTCTACCTGTGAAATGTTGATTTTGTGAGAACACTATCTTTGCTTATTTAATAGTTAGCCCATGTTTACAAGGCCCCTGCTAGACTGTAATCTCCGTGAGGGCAGACCTGGGTCT
>NW_011916152.1:0-1415 GCF_000151845.1 Pteropus vampyrus | reverse complement strand
CTTGGAGTGGCAAGTCTGCTGAGCAAGGACATGGTCACTGTGCAATGCTCTCCTCTTCCCCACTGCACCACTGAGCTTCACGGGGCACAGCCAGGCCCTCTGGGACACAGTCTCTCCCAGTCTCCCTTCTGCCCCAGGGAGATGAGCACCCTTCCCAGGACTGCCCTGTGGGGGAGGGGAGGGGCAGATGGGAACTCTCCCGCCTTCCTAATCCTTTCTCTGGGAGCAGATTCACCGGGTCCTCCACACCATCCACACCGCAGTCTCCACGCCTGTGGGTGGCCTTGTAAACCCTTCTCTAGGGTGGGTAACCTTGGGCAGTGACTGAACCTCTGTTTCCTAATCTGTAAAATGGGGATGATACGATCTTCCTCTGGGTGTGGATGCGAGGACTGAAAGAGGCATGGAATTGAAAGGGGGTTCTCAAACAGGAGGGTGGGTAGGGGAACGGCATTAGAAATGCAGGCTCCTGGGCCCCGGCATTCCAGTGCATTGAGTTGTGAGCCCAAACTTTAGGAAACATAGGAGCCTGGGGAGTGGGGATGGGCGTTTCACCCTTGGCTGTGCAGGCAGATCACCCTGGAACTTGACAAACCCTCCCAAAGCCCAGGCTACCCGCAGACCTCCAGAATCAGAGTATCTGGGAGTCTCCATTATTGACACCTTTCCTGTGAATCTGCTGTCCCTCTCTCCAGCGGGGAGATCTAGCTGGCCAGCTGGCTTCTACGGAAATTCGAAATTGGCATTTTCTTTGATCTCCAGGGGAAATGAAAGGCATTTCCTCTAGTCTCCAGCTAGGTCTGCAGCCATTGTCTCCTGAGCACTTAACAGAACTTTTGAGGGGCCTTTGAGGCTGGGGGGGAGGGGGGAAGGGGGGAGGCTGGAAATTGGTGAATGGAAGGGTAGTAAAAGGGCGAAAGGTGGGACATCCCAAAGGAGGATACCTGGAGGCAGGATCTGGGTAAGAGCCTGATCCTGAATCTGGCTTAATTCCTGCTAGAGGGGCAGGGCAGGCTCCAGACTAGGGTAGTTCAGGGCAGGTAAGTGGAGGCTGAGAGGCGTCGAGTTGTTGCTAGTTGCAGGATTTGAATCCAGCGTCTCCCTTCCTCAAAAGCTCAACCTCCATTCCTACTGTTCCCGGCCCCGCACTGTGCTCTGCCCTCACCACTACTGAATCTCCCGCTTATCTGTTCACCATTCCAGCCTGCACCAATATTTATCCATCACCGATGCCGGCCAGGCTCAGGGGATGTATGGGAGGAAACCAGCCACAGTGTGCCCTCACATACTTTGACCCTAGGGAAGGGGCAGACTTTTATCAAGCGTCATACCAATATGTGACTATTTGGAAGGCCAGCTTGCAGAGGAGGGAGGAGTGGAAGAAGATACATTAAGGAGGTGACGGTGACATTTTA
>NW_011916151.1:0-1418 GCF_000151845.1 Pteropus vampyrus | reverse complement strand
TCATGCTCTGCCCTCACCACTACTGAATCTCCCGCTTATCTGTTCACCATTCAGCCTGCAATATTTATCCATCACCGATGCCGGCCAGGCCCAGGGGATGTAGTGGGAGGAAACAGGCCACAGTGTGGCCTCAGAGAGCTCGAGTCTAGGGCAGGGGCAGACTTTAATCAAAGCGTCACACAAATATGTGACTATTTGGAGGCCAGCTTGGAGAGGAGGGAAGAGGTGTAGAAAGATACATTAAGGAGGTGACGGTGACATTTTAGTCGTGACTTAAAGGCTGAGTGGGCATGAGCAAGCGATACCAAGAATTGGAAGGGGGAGCGCTGGGGGAGAGGGCTCCCGGCGCGGATAGGACTTGGGTTCTGGAAACCTCCTTCCACGGCCTCAGTTTCCCTATTTAGAAAGTGCGTGGGAACCTGCCTCGCCTTCCGGCGGATGGGGGACGGTGCCTGGCAAAGGGCACGAGCGAACGGCCCATCGAGCCTCTCCAGTCGGGCCAGCCCCGGGCGGGGCGGGGCGGGGCGGGGCGGGGTCGGGGTGCTGGCTGCGGGTGGGGCGGGACCGGCGGATCGTGCCCGGAGGCCGAGCTGGCTGGGGACCTGCGGGCAGGCGCCGAGCGCAGTGCGTGCGGCTGCGGAGCGCGCGGCTCGCCAGCCGCGGGGATCACATGAGCAGCGGCTCCGGGGACCCACCGCAGCCCGCCCGTGGGCGCCCTGCAGCCGCAGCCCCGCAGCCCTGCGCCCCCGCCCGGCCCTAACCATGTCTATTTGTTGTTGCTTCTTTTTCAGGGACTATGGCAGTTCCAGGAGGAAATCAGGTAAGGAAACCTCCGGGCGTTTTCTCCAGCCTCCCCTCCCGCTTCGTGCACGCGCCTCTCCAGCCCTGCGGAGGACTTTCGGGGGACGCGGGGGTGTCCTTGCCTGCCTGACCTGTGGTCCTGCGGGGCCGGGGTTCTTCCTTCAGTTGCCCTGCTCCCCAGCCCATGCCCCACAGATCTCTGCTGCTTTCACCTTCTCCCACCGAGTCTGTCAGGCTCTCCCCTGTGGGAATGGGGGTGGGTGCATGAGGAATGTGGGGGTGTCTCGCTGGAAGCTGATCCTTTTCCTTCCTTCTCCCTCCCCCCAAGGCTGCGGTACCCACTACTGGGCACTGCTGTGACTTTTCCTTAGGGTCCTTCTCGCGGTGCTGCGGTGACTGAAGGGTTAATAGACACGCACGGTTTTCCCAGAGGGAATGTGACACTCAGGTCTGAAAAGGGGGGGCGGGGGTCGGTACTTGAGTGACTGAGTTTCTAACGCCTGCAGAGCAGACCTCCTCCTCCTTCAACTCTGAGCTCATTCGTCTTGTTGCGGGGGTGGGCGCTCTGCGTGGTGGCAGCAGAGATGTGGCTGGGAGGGGGCCGACGCCGCCCCTCC
>NW_011916150.1:0-2057 GCF_000151845.1 Pteropus vampyrus | reverse complement strand
TGAGAGTAACGAAAAAATGTCATGTAAAATGTTCAGTGCAGCTCTGACACTCATAGGCAGTCCAGAAATATTAGCTATTGTTCTTAATCTCCGAGCGGATAGTGATGTGATCATTTGAAGCCATGAGCCTCCCTGTCTTTTCTCCTCTGGGCTAGTCATCCTTAGTTCCCCCAGCCCTTCCATATCTGTCTTAAAGTGAGGGTCCCACAGTGAATGGAGTAGTCAGACACACTCCACCCTCCTGTATTCCATCTGCTTGAAAATATTTCTAGAAGCAGCGAGGGGCCTGGAAGGCTAAAGGGGACAGAGAATGGGTGTTCTGGGGCCTGGATCCCACCCAACCAGTTTAGTACCTGAAAGAACACCTGTCCTAAGAGGCGCTTCGTACATAGTTTTTAAAGGAATAAATTAAAGTCTAGTTCTGCCAGCACCGATGGAGAATGTGGAGCTGGGCGGCGCCTCCTGAAGGCCTCCATGCTAAATGCAAGTCAGTTCGAGGTGTGAGCTCCCTCCAGCCCCCAAGGCAGGAGCAGGGCCTCTGCTTCCAGCACTGAGGAGTTCTCCGCATCGCCTGAACATTCCCATAGCCCTTTAAATTGCCACTTAGACTCAGTTGTAGGACTCGAAGGAGAGGAACAACTGTTTGACCTTGACAGGACCAAGATTAGAGCCCAGCCCCATGGGCCTCAGGCCTCATTTATAAACCGAAGGTCTTAATAATACTTAAGTCAAGGAGATTTTGTGAGTATTAAACAAGATGGTCCAGCACAGTCTCTGGAACGTAGGTAGTACTCCATAAATAGTGGCCCCATTATATATTTTGGTAAGTTTTTATTTCCGTATCTGCTTCCCTTGCTAGACTGTGATCCCCTGGGGGTCAGTGAACCCCCAGTTTCTAGAACAGTACATGCTTAGTGGATGGATGGATGATTTCAAACCAATCTGCCCATTCATCTCATAATCCTAGGCCATATGAGCAGCTTTCTTACCTCTTGCCTTAAGATAGAGAAACTAAGAAAGCCAAGACTTTGTTCTTCTAAACCCTTGCTTCTCAAAGGACCAACAGCGATAGCATCACCAGAATCTCAAGCCCTAACTAGACCTGCCGAATCAGAATCAGTTAACACAACGCCCGGGTATTCCCACATGCAAAGTAGAGGACTAAGCCAATGGTTCCTAATGTTGGCTGCACATCAGAGGCACCTGGAGAACTTAAAAAGTAAATACTGCTGCTTGGCTCCCACCCCCAGAGATACAAAGTCATGGACCGAGGGTGGGCACTGATCTCTGTGAAAGCCCCCTGGTGATTCTTACATGTGGCCAGGGCAGAGGACCACTGGTCTGACCCCACTCGGGCCCTGAGATGCCGTGAGCCCTGGGAGGCTGTGAGAAACCACACCCCAAACACTGGGATTGCATTGTCATTAGGGTGGGAAGCAGGGCTAGACGTGACCATCCCAGAAGGAGTCAGGCACAGCTGTGACTGAACCAGACAGGCCTAAATCACAGGGCAATTTGCATCTCTCTTTGAGAGCCAGGAAACAGGTGCTTCCCCCACGGTGAAGATGGATTCGTCTGATCACAGCCACAGTTTGAGACGGTCGCCTCCTTGCAGCTTGGTTTGGCTTCTGGGAGGAAATGACCCTCTAAAATCCTTGCCTTTCTCACCTTTCTTCCCCTGAGAGCTTGTGGGACTTAAACTGCCAGGGGCAGAGTCACCAGAAACAAATAGCCTGGCTGATGCTTGTCTACTCGAGATGCCTGAGAACAGCCTGCAACATTTCTCTGTGGGAAACTATTGGACGTGATTGTCTTAATTCTCAAGGTCACCACTCACGACTGGGGTGAGGTTGGGAAGGTCATTTAACATCTCTGAGCCTTGATCTCCTCCACTATAAAATGAGGGGAATGTTTTTTACTCATCAGAATTACTGTGATGATTTCTTAAGAAAAAGTGATTAGTATAGGATCCGGTGCAGAATAAGTGACTAATAAGTAGTCATTAATAAAAATTTTAATCCATCTGTCTTGCCTCACCTAGCCTGTGGGCTGTCTGA
>NW_011916149.1:0-2656 GCF_000151845.1 Pteropus vampyrus | reverse complement strand
TTTAGCCTCACAGGGGCTCAGCCCTGGAGACCATTAGTCACAATGGGGTCTATTGTCTTCTGCTGCCTCCTGGGTCAAGATGAGAGACTAAGACCAGATCAATGAAGTTCGCTGAGAGAAAGGAAAAAACTGATTGTTTTCAAACTATATTTTAAATCAAATCATAATTATGAGGACCCTCACTTTCAGAACGTTGGTAAAAAAAAAACTTACATAATGCAAATGGTATTTCAGTTGAAAATGTTCTGACCAGAGGCTGGCAGGAACCTAACCCCAAGAAGTAGCAGTTCAGTATTCACTAAGTCGGTGTTTGCACTGATTTGGTAGAACAGAACTACCGTGAATGATGAGAACCAACTCTATTTCAAGCACACGGTCTGTTATTAAAAATAGGAAAAAAAAAGAAAAAAACTCTGTTTCTCACTTAAAACATTGAAAAGACAGAAGAAGTTTTATACAAATTCTTCTCCAATGCTTTATATTTATCTTCCAATTATGTAATAGAAAGTATAGTAACCTTTTTTGTCAAGGCAGTGTACATGGCCTCAGTGCCTCCAATTCACTTTAGTGAGCTGCATGATTAACGTGTCCGTGTGCTCTACCTGATGAGAAAAATTGGGAAGGACTATATTAGACTTCTTTATAACTCATTTATACGAGAGAGTCTAATGATCACCCTTATTGAAATGATTACATGCCCTTATGATGGGATGCTGTGTAGCCACTAAAATGATCTAAATGCAGTGAAAGGGAAGAGGCTTTGAAAAAATTTAAATGAGAAAAGCCTAATACTGTATAGTGCATATGTTAGTTTTCTATTGCTGCTGCAGCAAATTATCACAAATATAGTGGCTTAACACAACGCACACTTATTATCTTATAGTTCTGTACGTAGAAGCCTGATGCAGGTCTCGCTTGGGCCAAAATCAAGGTGTAAGCTGAGGCTGCATTCCTTTTGGGAGGTTCTAGGGAGAATCGTGAGTTGTTTGGCTTGTTTGTTTTTCTTTTTTCCCTTTCTAGCTTCTAGGGGCCACCTGCATTCCTTGGCTTCCTCCATCTTCAAAGCCAGCAATGTTGCATCTCTGACCTTCTCCCATAGACACATTTCCGGACTGCAGCTCAGAAAGGTTCTGAACTTTAAAGGATTAGTAGGATGATATTCAGTCCCCGAAGATAGTCCAGGATAATCTCCTCATCTCAAAATCCTTTACTTTAATGACATCTGCAAAATCCCTTTTGCCATGTGAGGTAACACACAGGCTCCAGGTAATATCGGGAGGAGGCAAGAGAATTAAAATGTTAATTAAGCCACAGTCAGAGACTACACTATGCTGATCAGCTCTGCAGCCAGCCCAGGGGGACACCTGCAGAACAAAGGGAGATTTCTGCGGGGGACTGGGGGACGGGGGCGGGGGGTTGGGGGGCTGCTAAAGACCCATTTCCCACACTGTAAAGGGAAAACAGGAACAACAGAGTCTCTCAGTGGCACCCCATACAAAATAAAATCATTCATTCCCTGTGGCTAAAACCATGGGAGAACCTATGGATTAAAGGCTGGGAGCTGCTAGTGGGCCTTTCACACTACATATTCTTACTTTTTCATGCTACATGCTCTACCCCTTCTTCAGTGTATGTCCATATCAAAGGAAATGGGATAACAAAATCTCTAAACTGTAACTCACAGGAACTAATGAATGACATATAAACTGAAATCCCTGAACACTCAGGGTCCCTCTCACTCTGCCTCCGAGAGGAGATCACGCTCTGTCTGTGGAGTGTTATCCCTTTTCTAATAAACTTTCCTTTTGACTAACTTTGGTGTGTGTGTTGAATTCTTTCTACACTCTCTGCCAAAGGACCCTCTTCTCTTGGTGCAGGGCTTGGTCTCTCCCCACTTGGGGAAATTTGCCCTGTCCTGTGTCACAGAGATTAGGGCCTGGATCTCTTAGGGAGTGGCATTATTCTGCCTATTATTACCTTGCTACCTTTTGTATAAAACTGTTAAACAGACTGTCTCTGGACTGTGCATAAGAAACTGATAACAACACCTGCTTCTGGGTAGCTGGGAATCAGAAGGCTGACTTTTCACCGTATATAGCCTTCAGTCATTTTGATGTTTAATCAGTGTGCATGTATTTATTTAAAATAAGTAAAGAAAAACATTAAAACTCTTGAGCTCTGTGGCGGTTCAACAGTTTCGCATTGTTTGTCTTTTATCTTCAATACTACTAATCAAAAAAAAAAAAAAAATCCAGGTGCTGTCAGAAATATGGCAGAATGAGAGACATCCCCAGATCTCTCTCCTTGAAACAACAATAAGCTGAGCATCCAAAACTCAACAAAAAACACCCAACCCGCACACAAGCATGTCTGAGTATGGGATCTGCACATAAGAGCTACCACAGGTCAGAACTGCATGAGCTGGCTGGTGGACTGGGAGAAAGAAAGAAGCTGCCTCTCACAGCCGGTGCTCCCTGCAAGGAGAAGGGGAGGGGGTTGCGGGTTCCCTGAACAGCCCTGCCTGGGAGAGATGTGAGCTCCATGCAGTGGCAGTGCCCAGGGATCAGGCAGAAAGCAGAGAGTACAGATTGCAGAGAGGCAACAGCTGATTATTACCAGCCATGGTTGCAAACGTGAGGCGAGTCGCAGCCCCATC
>NW_011916148.1:0-1905 GCF_000151845.1 Pteropus vampyrus | reverse complement strand
ACTTCCTGATTCATAGCTGGCCATCTTCTTGCTGTACCCTCACATCATGGAAGGAGTGAGAGAGTCCTCTGGGGCCTCTTTTATAAGGGCTCTGCCCTTAGTTCCTAATAGCCTTCCAAAGGCCTTATCTCTAAATAGCTCCCCAGTGGGGGACTGGGCATTTAACATATGAACTGTGGGAGACAGAAACATTCAGACTATAGCAGAGCATAAGAAAATATTGGGGAATATGTTCAAGAATTATTGACAAAGAATCATAATACCTAATATGTAATACGTTACTTAAGAATCAATGGAAAAAAGGCCCAACAAGCAAAATGGGCACTGGGCATAATCAGGCTTACCAGAAGTGAAATTGTGCAAAGGTTGATAAACAGATCATGTAACTGTTCAGTCTAACAATAATTAATGAAATATAAATAAAACAACAATTTTATTGAATACATATATAGCCTCTTTCAAGCATGATCAGTAGATGTTAATTAATAAAAACAAGCAATACTCTCAAGGAGCAAATGGCAATATGTAAAAAAAATAAGAAGCTGTAAAATCTATATACATTTTACTCAGTCTGAATTTATTTTAAAGAAATAATGAAATAATAAGAGAGGTGTGCAAGCATAGTCAAGGATATTAATTGTAATATTTATAAGATAGAAATATATAAAATGATAAAAATAGAGGTTTGGTTATATGAATCATGGTTCATCTCTTTGATGCTACTATATAATTCAGCTATTAAAAGATGTCATGTCAGAATATTTAAGATTATTTCTTTATGTCACAATTATATTGCTAAGTGGGAATATTAACTTATAAAATAGTGCACATAATTATTATAAAATGGTACATATGATATGCTGGAGGCTAAAAACAATACATTTCCTCCCACCTTTTAAATTCTTCTAGCTGGGCTAATAATCAAATTAACAGAAACAGAGTAACAAGAGAAAATATCCAAGTTTATAATATGAATAAATATTTTGGGATGCCATAATGAATGAGACTCAGAGGCATTGGGTAGTTGAGGCTTATTTGCCATTATGGACAAAGGAGAAAAGGGGCAAGGGTCTGAGATTTTGAAAGGGAAATAGGCAATTTCCAGGTAGCCAAGAGAGAGCTGAATACATGGTAAACAAATTTCTGTTAGGCAATCCAGAAACACTGGGGCACAGGGCAGGGAATCTAGGTAACTACTTCTGCTTGGAGCCTTTCTATTTAATGCTAAAGTGAATATGCTAAGATTCTCTCGGGTGTGGGGTGTGGGGTAGTCCTGGCCATCTTAATTCGTTAGGCAGGAAAGTGATGAGGTTAAAGGTTCTTTCTGAGTCTTTTGTTTTTTAATAACCAGCTTAAAATCAGTATCCCAAGAGACACATTTTGGGGAGGAGAAACTAAGAATATAAATATAATTTTTTTTCCTGCCTCATGAAATTTCATATTTAACAAGCATAAGTTCTGTCTATTCTATTTATCTTATATTCTTTCTCTTCTCTCAATCCCTGCTAGCAGTGAATTTACTCAGACTTTGCCTCGTTGAACTATTAAGATAGCTTCTTTATCAGTCTGTCTTTCATTTCCATTCTACCATCAAAAAAATCTAATGCTCAGATCGAATCATTGAATTCCTTCTTCAGAATTCATCAGTGATTTTCTATAGCAGGTCTGTTGTATGCTGGTCTCAGTCTGTCCATAACCAGTGTTGTGCCTGGACCAGCCCTTATAGTTCTTATGATTGTAAAATGCCCTTCAGCAATAGCCATCAGGAAACTTTGAAAAACAGATTTATTACTTACAGGTCCTGGAAATTCCTTGCCACACTTGGGGGCACACAGCAAGGTCGCAGCAGAGAGAGAAGAGAGCTCAGGCTTGGGGTTCTGCTTTTCCTGGGGTTAATAGTGGGGG
>NW_011916147.1:0-848 GCF_000151845.1 Pteropus vampyrus | reverse complement strand
AATAAAAAAAAATAGTTTTCCTCATTTGAAAAAATAAGGAAAGATATATGATATCTCTCTTACAATGTGTTATGAAGAATAAATGAATTAATATTATAAAGTAATCAAAACAGAACCAGGCACAGCGGAATCACCATCAGGTGTTTAAGTAAATAAATAAGGAGATTTATTACTCTTCAGATAAGAGATGATAACCATCCAATATTTAAAAAATATGTCATTTTAAAACTGAATGAAACTTAGATATCATGTAGAAAAGTAGTTTTGGTTTCTAAAAAACATTTCCACTTCTTAACTTTTTTTTTTTAGAATGAAATCATACAGGGAATCTCAAAATAGAAAATAATGTTATTGCTATGGGGCAGAAGGCATGGATCTTCACTCATACTACCTTTGGTTGCTTCTCTCAGAAGCCTCTGAGTTATGCCATAGACTTGAGTTTCAAAAGATGAAAGTTTAAAAATTTCTGATTTTGATTATAGTCTTGTTTTATGGATGAGGTAACTGAGTTGGTAAATAGTTTACTTTCAAGATAACACAGCTTATTATCTTCGGCAAACACTAAAAACCAAGAATCCTTGTCCATAGGACAGTTATTCAATCCCATGGCTCTTTCAAAGCCCCAAATGATTTGGCCTTTACTGGGTAAGATGAAAACATATTTTACAATTTAATTTCCAAGTGATCTTAATATCTCACTTTAAAGATGTGTCTTCTGACAATATTCTTACAGTTAAATGCCTCTCCCTCCTAATCTATCATTATGACCCATATGAAAAGAAAAATAATCTTACTTCCTTAATTAATTTCTTGTCAGTTGAATAAAGCTCTCCATATGCAAACTATGA
>NW_011916146.1:0-1413 GCF_000151845.1 Pteropus vampyrus | reverse complement strand
ACACAGATGATGGGGGGTGAGACACTGTGCTCCACCCTTTTCTGCGGCGTGGCTTACCCCCAACCGCCTCCTGATCCTCCCGGTTTCTCTTCTGCGTTCTGCACTTTCCCCGTGGGTTTGAGCATGCAGCGGGCAATGGCTGGGCAATTATGAAAACAAAAAGGCGGGTGGGGGCTCCTGCCACAGTGCCCCTAAGTCACATTCACAAAATCACACACAGAAGCACTCACACAATCTCGTACATTCCTGTGCTGGGTCTCAAACCCTGGCCCACATTCTCCAGACCCAGAGCCACACCCAGTCCGATGCACACATACAGTCCCTCCCTCACAATCACACGCACGGAGTACTACACTCACGACAACAGGGTTACAGATTCAGAACGACACCCCAAAACTCCCACAATCCGCGGTCGCAAACATTCCGCCACCCCAGTCTCATCTTTAGCTCACACACACAGCCCTCACTCGGGCATGCGGTCACACACACACACGCACACACAGTCACTCACACGCACACACTCTGGCTGTGCTTTTGTGTTTTGTCAGAATTAATGAGAAAAGTTCCCGTGCCCTGCGGGTAATTAGTGTCCTTGGAGTTAAATAAGCTAATGGCGGGCACCTCTGGCCCAAGCAATTATGTTTGTGTATTGAATAATTGATTCAAAGGGGGGAAGGGCCGCTAATCAGATCTGAGCATAATGAATTGATTTAATTAACAGGGGAATCTAAGGGGCCCTGGGAAACGCTGGCTTCACTCGGCTGCGGCGAGCGCGGCGAGCGCGGTGGGCGCCGAGAGAGGACCCGCGCGCGGCTCCGGCTCCGGCTCCGGCTCCGGCTCCGGCCCGGCCCGGCCCGGCCCGGGCAGCGGCTGCTCACGCGGCTCCGGAGAGCCCGGCCCGGCAGACGCGCCCCCGCCCTCCCGCGCTCCCTGCCCGCGGCGATCCCGACCCGTCCGCCCGCCCCCGTCCGCGGCCGCCGCTCGTGGGGCGCGGAGCCCGCGCGGCGCTGGCAGGAGCAGCGCAGGCGGGCTGCTGCGGAGTCCGAACCGCGAGCCCTGTGAGTCCTCGGGCCGTGCTGGGCTGGAGCCTCCGAGGGACCATGGTGTTGCACCAGGAGAACGGTAGGGGCCCCGGGACGCGCGGGGCGTGGGGCGTGCGGTGCGGGGACGGGAGGCGGCGGCAGGGCCCTGCCGAGGCCACCCCTCTTATAGCGGCGGCGCCCCCCGCGCGGGCCCAGTGCCTGGGGCCGCTGAGAGGGTTCCCGGAAACACGGTGGCTGGATGCGTGCGCGGGTGTGTATGTGGCGGGGATGCGAGGCTCAGCCCCTGTGGTTCCTCAGAGGGATTAGGAAGTCCCACGGGCAACCTCGAGCTCGCTAGCCCGCACGCTGCGACCGGGAACTTTCTCACTGG
>NW_011916145.1:0-1214 GCF_000151845.1 Pteropus vampyrus | reverse complement strand
TTCTGTGAATTACTATAATGTATCTTTACGGGATGGAAGAATTAAATGAGACAAAGAGATATTGCATAATTTAGAGGACAGAGAAATTTTATACCAAACAAGTAGATATGGCCTATACACATCTAAATTATAGCTATAACATATATAAGGCAAAAATACTAGAAATACAAGGAGAAATAAACACACATATGGTTGTTGAAGAAAAATTTAACACACCTTTCTCAGAAATTAATTGATAAAGAATAAAAAAAGATATGGCAGATTTAAATAATATAATTATCAAACTGAGAATATATAGTCATTTTATATACATGGATAAGGAAAGTCACTGAGAAAAGATACTATACATTAGTCCACTAAATATAAAAATTATTTTAAAAATGAATACAATAAAGAGTATGTCACAATGCAATCGAATTAAAAATAAAGAAATTTATAGCAAAAAGAATCTAACTACTTAGAGATTTAATTCTTTCTAAAGAAATTATAGCTTGAAAATAAAATCAAGAGAAATTGAAATTTATATTATAAGCAAACACAAGTGAGAACATGATTTGAGCATAACCCTGATATCAAAACTAGGTAAGAATAACACATAGGTACATAACATATATATTCAAAGCTTGTTAGACCACTAACACTGAAGATGTATTTTTTTATTTATTTGAAGATAATAAGATTGGAAAAAACAAAAATAATAAAAAATGTTAGTTGTCTACAAAGTTAACCTACAAAACTGGTATCATTTTCTATACATCCAAAATAACCAATTTAAGAAGTCAATGGAAAAGAATCCTGTTTATAAAGTTCTTAGAAAAAACAAATAAGTGTTCAGATTCTATCTGAAGAAATTGTACTACTTTAGTGAAAGATAAAAAAGGAGACTCGTATAAATGGAAAAGTACACTATATTTTGGCATGGGAAGATTCAATATTATAAAAGTTGAAAAACAAATTTATTATTTGATTTATTTTTAATTAAAATCACAACAGAAGTTTCATGGAATTTGATATCTGGATTCTAAATTTTTCTGTAGGAGAACATGCTCAGGAAATTTGGTAAAAGAAAAACAAGAGGAAAATAGAACCCCCAAATTTCAAAATAAGCCATAAAACTGAAGTGATTAAAATAATGTGATATTAGGATAAGATGGGGAATCACAGATACCCATCCTGTATATATATGTAAACAATCATCCTGATGCTATGAATGA
>NW_011916144.1:0-2043 GCF_000151845.1 Pteropus vampyrus | reverse complement strand
CTGGTTGCTACAAAATATGGCCAGGATTGCATATCCGATACGTTATAAGCTGTTTTACAACAATTAAATCTATGTAACTGGGGAGGAGTAGGGAAGACTTGCTGTGACTGATGTTCGAGCAGCATCGTGAATGAAAGCAGAAGTCCCATTAGGTAGACAATAAAACAGAAAAATAGTCCAGAGGGAGGGGAAAGTGTGCAGACACGGAAAGCAAGCAAGTTCATGGAAACGTAAGCAGCACATTCCATGACAGGAAGCTGAGTAGTTTGATACAACTGGAATACAGGTCCGTGTGGAGGGGAAACAGGAAACGGAACTTGGAAACGCGGGAGGGGCCACGTGGCAAAGGTCTCATAGGTGATAGAAAGCCACTGAAGATTTCAGTTGGAGGATAATTTTTCAAACTTGTGTTTTAGGAAAAAATACCCTGTCAACAGTGTGAAGAATTAAGGCAAGCAGCAGAGGAAAAGTTTAGAAGTTGTCACAAGAGGTCAAACAAGAAGTGACAAGGGCTTCAACTGAGATAGTATCAGTGGAGACTGAAAGGGAGGGACACGTTTCAGCAAAAGTTAGAAGGTACAATTTACGGGACTTCATGCTTTCAGAGTGTGGGGAAGGGAGGGTAGAGAGAGACAAAGGCCGCTAACGCTGCTTGGCTGCCCAGCTACAGGGAGGAGCGTCCATCTGTAAGGCAGTCAGACGGCTTCCAGTAGGGCGCTGAAAAATGGCCATGGTGGCAGGCACCTGGAAACATGGATTATAGGCTGGAGATAGTGACATCAGTGGATATATGGTGGCTTAAGTTATGAAGATGAAAAGGGAAGGTATCCTATAAAGTTCTCCTGAAAAGGGAGAAGAAAGTATCGAAGAAGGAAAAAGTGGTCAACAGTACCAAACACACCGAAGTTCAAGAAAGATTAATTCTAAGCACACGCAAAGATGCTCAACGATAAAGACAAATACTATATGATCTCGCTTATACGCAGCACCTAACAACAGAACAAAAAAAGGCAAACTCATAGAAAAAGAAATCAGGTTTGTGGTCATCAGAGGTGGGTGGAGGGGGAATTGGAGGAAGGCAGTTCAGAGGTGCAAACTTCCCATTATGAGGCACATAAGCACGAGGGATGTCACGTATGACGACTAGTTAACCCTGCTGTGGGATATCTATGTAAGGCTGTGAGAAAGTCAGAACTTTTAAATTGCTAATTTTTTGTTAATCTCTCCATCCAAATGAACCCTGGGTATCCCAAACTCTGTATTTTTAAATCCGACTCTTACCTTCCCATTCCTCTTCCAATATGATTTTTGTTTAAATATTTATTCTTGCAGCTTGAATGACAGTTGGGCCTAACAAATTTATTCTTCTCTTGCATGTGTGTGGCACTCTGCTAGGCCATGGGAATACAAAGATGAGTGAGACTTGGTCTCTGGGAGGCCCCAAAGTGGTGGGAGAATCAGAAATATAAATAATTATAAATGACACAATAAGAGCTGTAACAGTTGATTTAATTGTGCTAGTGGGCCCAGAAGATTTAAAAATGGATATTTAGGGCAATATGAATAACTCTTCATGAAGAGATGATGAGCTGCTCTGGAAATAAGAATGGAAATTCACCACTGAAAGGGAAGAAAGGGCATTCTAGACAGAGGGCAAAGACTGTACAAAGGCATAAAGAAATGGCGGAGGCTATTTCGTGCAATGTACTGTTGAGTGCGGCAGGAGTCTATAGTAGGTAGGAGAGCCAGTCACTGGAGACGAGACTAGAGATAAAGGGGTCAGGCCTGCTTGCAGAAGGTCCTGACATCTAGGTACTCAGATGAGAAAACTGAGGTGCCATGACTCATACTCTACCTGCACACAGAATCCCTACATTGACGTATGAATCTGACCTCAAGGACACAGCTGGAAACCTTTCTCTTCTACTTGCAGAAGCTGTACTGTTTTCCCCCTTTAAAGACAAAGATTTCTTCTTCTCTGTCTTTCCAGTTTTTTTAAGCAAAATATAACGAACACCTCTACGAACACCTCTACCTCTACGA
>NW_011916143.1:0-1554 GCF_000151845.1 Pteropus vampyrus | reverse complement strand
GGTAGGATTCAGGACTGAAACCATCTGGACCTTGGAATTTCTTTGTGGGAAGTTTGTACTACAAATTCAGTTTTGTTTTGTTTTGTTTTTTAAAGATAAGGGACTATTGAGGTTATCTATTTCTTCTTGAGTAAGCTTTAGTAGTTTGTGTCTTTCAAGAAATTTGTCCATTTTATCTTAGTTGTCACGTTTATTACTGTAAAGTTATACATAATATTCTCTTGTTATTCGTTTAATATCTGTAGAATGTGTGGTGAAGTCATTGCTCTCATTTCTGATATTCATTTGTGTTTTCTCTCTTTTTTTTCTGGTCAGCCTGACTAGAGGTTTATAAGTTTTTAATGAAACCAACTTTTGGTTTCGTCGATTTTATCAATTCTTTTTCTATCTTGTGTCTCCACTGATTTCTGCTCTGATCTTTATTATTTTCTCTCTTCTACTTACTTGGAGTTAGATTGTTCTTCTTTTTATATTTTCTTAAGGTAGAAGCAAAGGTCATTGATTTAAGATCTTTCTTGTTTCTATTATAGGCACTTAGTGCTATAAAATTTTCCCTAACTTTAATAGCATCACACAAATTTTGATATGCTGTGTTTCCATTTTTAGTCAGTTAAAAATAGTTTCTAATTTCCTCTCGATTTCTTCTTTGATCTATGAGTTATTTATAAATATGCTACTTTGTTTCAATATTTGAAGGTTTTCCAGAAGTCTTTCTGTTATTGATTTCTAATTTAATTTTAGTTGTATAATCTGAATCATTTTAAATTTATCAAAGAAAGTAGTTTTGTGGTGCAGTATATGTTCTATCTTGATAAATGTTTAATATGCTTCTGGAAAGAATATTTATTCTGCTATTGTTGGATGCAGTGTTCTATAAATGTCAATTAGATTAAGTTAGTTGATAGAAATCTTTAAATCTAATATCTAATATCTAATATCTTTTTTAATTTTCTATTTATTCTATTAGTTACTGAAATAGAGGTATTGATATCTCTAATTATAATTGTGGACTTCTCTGTTTTTCTTTGTACTTCTATCCATTTTTGCTTTATGTATTTTGAAACTCTATAGTGAGTGTATAAATGTTTAGGATTGTTATATCCTTCTGATGAATTGACCCCTTTTCACTGTGAAATGACATTCCGTATCCATGAGATTATTATTTGCCTTGAAATTTTCTTTGATATCAGTGCAGCTACTCAAGAATTCTTTTGATTTGTATTGACATGATATATCTTTCCCTATCTTTTTATTTTTAACCACTTTATAATTTTATATTTAAAGTATGCTTATTATAGGCAATATATAGCTGGGCCTTGCTTTTTTTATCCAATCTAACAACACTTTAATTGGGGTATTTAGATTATTTACATTTAGCAGTTATTTTTTTGCTTGTTTTCTATTTGTCCCATTTGCTTTTGGGGGTTTTTTTCTCTCTTTTTTCATCTTCTTTTGGATTAATTTAATCTTTCTTATGGTTTCATTTTATCTCTTCTGCTGCCTTATTATATGTAATTCTTTATTGTGTTATTTCAGTGATTATTTTAGAATTTA
>NW_011916142.1:0-1800 GCF_000151845.1 Pteropus vampyrus | reverse complement strand
AGTCTTTGCTGTCGGGAAGATATATTTTAAAAAGTCAAAACATTGTGAGTCACTCTCTTACAATGCAATTCTCTATTTTGCCTCTACCTCGTTAATTTGCAAACCGACTTCTACTTTGAGAGGAAATGATTTTTACATAAAATCACCAAAGCAGCTTTCTTTCACTGTACAGTTTTGAATTCTAGAGCGTATATTTGAACGCTTTTTAAACTATTGAATATTTTGGTTGTAAGGAAACGAAAACAAAAAATTTTATTATCTGGTTTAATTGGACCTAACCCTCAGGACTAACAAAGATGATCGAAACCTCTGCCTGGAAATGCTTTAGATATCAGTTAGGATCACGAGATCTACAGGGGAATAAAAAGCAAAAAAATTCATTGGCTTCTTAGAATAGGAGCCAATTAAATTAGATTAAAAACTGTAAAAAGGCTCAAGAAATTCAGGCATCAAAAACGAATGTTTTTTTAGTGGAAAAGAGAGAGCAGAAGGCATGATGCCAGGTTCTTGCTTTGCTTTTTTTTTTCTGTCCTCCCCTGAAGCTTCTTTAAATACAGTGTACAGTTTTACTCATATGTAGACATGAAGCCTGAGGTATTCACATGGAAATGAAAATGGCAGCTCAAGGGCCGCTTGACAACTCAGCCAAAGCATCCAGGGGAAGACGAGGGAACGCCGCATAGTGGCTTGCTCCTGATGACGAAGAAGAACGGTCTCATTCAGGGCAAAGCCCATGGACTTGGCCTGGAGCTGTCTCCACTGTGGGCAGTGGCTCTGAGGGACTACACCCCCTCCTCCACAGTTACCTTTGATTTGCATCTCAAATATCATGTTAATTCCTGACGGTCTGGGGAGCACAGTATGCTGCCTGTGCACCACACCGAGCTGAATAATCCGTCTTCCTAAGATCCTTGGGTTTAGGGCTTAAGTGAGGCTGTTGCAACAGACTCAGGGATCCGACTGAAGGCCCTTTCGTTCTAAAGAAGCAAGTCTGCCTCACGCGCAGAGCAGCCGAAGTGATCTGCTTCTCGATGGACAGTCAGTGGCATGCAACATCGGTGCTCCTGGTCACCAGAAGCAGATACCCATATCAGAGGACCGCGGTCACCTGCCCTGAGTGGTCCCGTTCATCTTGCAGAGGTGTCATCACTTTTCTTCTGCTGAAAGCCTTCTTTTTAAATAAAAATGCCTCACATCATTAACACCCACTTAACTTTCTAGTCCGCTTACTGTTTTAGCACATAAATATTTCCCTAATGTCCTGAGTCTTATTTTTATTTTCTGCAATTACATTTCCAAGCGTCTTTCCTTAAGTAACATCTGAATAGCTAAAGGGTAGGAGAGAACTCCAGGATCCTGTTAAGTGGGGATCTCTTAGGGGTCTAGGCCCAGGGAGAAAGAGGAGAGGAGAGAATCCTCGATAAGGCCAAAGAGAGCATTTCGTCAGTCCGCAGTGGACTTGACTTAACTATCTTCATTTCCAGAGGCTAAGCTTAACTTGTAAGAGTTCTTGAGAAACTTTTGAAAACATTGGTTCTTAGGTCATTTAAATAAACCATGTTTTTAGACCTGGAGTCAGAAGCCCATTGAGAGCAAGGTCAATACTTGGCAAGTGTTTCATGGTTAAAAGACAATTATGAGTGATTCTCCACTTACAATTATGAGTGAACTCTTGTGGGAGAGTTTAGTCACAGGTGCCTCACATCCATCCACCCATCCATCCATCCCTCCCTCCCTCCCTCCATCCATCCATCCATCCATCCCTCCCTCCATCCCTCCCTCCCTCCCTCCCTCCCTCCC
>NW_011916141.1:0-3638 GCF_000151845.1 Pteropus vampyrus | reverse complement strand
CGCTGGTCACCAGCACACACCGCGGGTCGGGTGTTAGGCTGCAGATTGGGGACTGTGGCGCACGGTGGAAACCAGAGTTTCCTGCCCTGTTGGAGAATGTCTGGAGATGGATTCCAGCAGAGCTCCTGCTTTGAAAGAGCAGTTTTGGCCAGCGCTTCTCTGAAGCAATCGAGAGATTTAATGTTCTCACTTCAAACGTCTCTACGTTTTCAATGGAGAGGGGATTTTAGAGAGTAAGCAGAATGAAGGTTTATATGATCTATTTTAAATGATGATTGACGGACTAAGAGTCATATTTAGGAAAATGGATTTTACAGTCCTATCATGTGTGTGCTTAGAATTACATAGAAGATTGGTAGAACTAATCCCAATGAAACGGAATTATGATTTACATATTGTAATAAAGAATTACAAGTCTGATGAGAGAAAATCCTTTTTTGTGGCTAAGAAAATAAGAATAATAAATACTAAGTTGAGTCTTAAATAATATATATGTGTGTGTATGTTGGGGGTATGTATTAATGTCAGATGATGAAAATACTAAAAAAATTACAAAAGAATATTAGACATAAAAGTAAAAAATGTGTAATGATTTTGTAATGTTAGCTTTTTAATCTCAATTTTTTTTTTGATATTGTAGTGCAAACATTTCCTGTAGCATGTAAGTTCTTTGAGGGTAGAAATGCGGTTCTCTGCATTACTGGATCCCCAGCATTTAGCACCATGTCCAACTCTTCATAAGTTCTCAGTAAATAATCATCGAATGACGAGGTGGACGAATCGATCAATAAATGATTTGAGCAATAAATTTAGAGAGAAAGGAAATGAAAGCAGCGTTATTTAGACCTTTTATGTGTTATGCTTTGCCTCGTGTTACGTGCTTTCATAAGTCACAGATCAGTCCTCTAGGGCAGTACTACTCAAAATGTGGTCCGTCTGCAAATTGTCTGTCACCAGTCCATGACAAGGTAATTACAGAAGTTGAGAGTAATCACTGAGGTTTTTTTAATAGCAATTTGACATTGCCAAAACAGCCAAGAGCACAATTATGTTTACCCCGACTTATTTTTTAATTGTTATTTGCGAAAGTATTGGTCCATAACAAATTGGAAACTACAAAAAAGACAAAAGGAAAAAAGAAAAAAAATCAGAAACTGGTCCTTCAACATAGTTTGAAAAGCACTGCAGATGTAGGTACTATAATCTACACTTTCCTTACTGATAAGGAGGCTGGTAAATCAAGTCACCAGGAAGGGCTGGGATTGTTGGAGCCGATAGCACCAAGCCCTTTCGTATTTGAAAAACTGATACATCTCCTAGTTAAAGGCTTTTTATGACCAATTTTTTATCGATAGAATGAAAATAGAAAGCATCTGGTTATTTTTCTATATTTCAAATGCATGTTGAGCCTCACTGGTGTCAACAACAGCCTTGCCAGCAGCAGCAGCAGCAGCAGCAATATTTAGGATTCATGCCAGAAGCAACGCAGTGTGGGAAGAAACACGCACACGGAATAAATGGAAAGAGAAAGTTTTATGCAACAGAGGAGGCCTGGCTTGTGATATATTGTGCGGAGAATGAGTGTTAAGGGAGAGAAAATTTAATTTGCTTCCCGCTGAGGCCTCTGTTCTACCAAAGCTCTCCTGCTTCAGCAAAGATTGGGGAGGGTCCGTCTATTTATAATAAGATGGGGGACCGAGACAACTAGCTGGCTTCACGGGGAAAACACATGTCAACTGGTTGCCTCTACCAATCATTTGCCTAGACTATCTAAGACACAACGGCAAATGGATCGTTTGTTATTTTGTGCCTTCACTGATTTGGCAGACACTTTCAAGTACATTTTCTTCAGTCTGAGCATAGATAAGTCCTTATGATCTCTCAGGACACAGGAAGTTCTAGGTTGGTAGTGGAGATGATTCTATCAAATGAAATGAAAATTTCATACTTTTACATATTTGACGCGATCTCCCCCACCTTGGACTGGTTGTACACATGCAAAACGCGCGAGAATACTGAATTTATGAACGTGTTAACAAATATCTAGGAAACCACACAGCCAACGTAGCAACCAAAGGCTAAATGCTGTAAAGCAACTTGTCTGCAGAGACGCTGCCCGCAGTGCTAGCGACAAGGCTAGGAGGTGCCTGGGAGGTTGGCATCGTGTGTGCGCGTGTGTGTGTGTGCGTGTGCATGTGCGCGTGTGTGTGTATGTGCGTGTGCATGTGCGCGTGTGTGTGTGTGTGCGTGTGTGCATGTGCGTGTGCGATGTTGTACAGGGCACTGGGGGAATGGCTGGCCGTCCCAAGGGAACACTGAAGGTGGCTTCTAACCCGAGTTTTCTCCCCCGAGAGCTGATTTGTATACTGCTTCCTGAGTGACACCCAAATCCTACTCGGGGAATCATTTCAAGTTTTAAGCAGAAGCCTTTTAAAACTTAGTTCAGGATGACGTCGAATTATTGAACTTTCTTTGCTTTTTCCTTATTAGATCATAATTTCCTCGAAGGACAGACAGTGCCTTATTCATCTTTCTAGTGTAATACCTAACGAGTGATATGGTAAGGCATACAACTGGTGTTCAAAAGATGTTCGGTGAATGAAAGTGGAATCTGAGATTTTCTAAAAAACAGGAGAGACATTTGTAAAATTGTTTTCTGCCATTTGAATCATATTAAATCATATAATTTAAAAAATAAAATGACTGCAGAAATGTGGAAAATATTTAGAACAAAATTCAGAGTAAATGGAACAAACAAAAATATTATGTAAATCATGATTTACCTAGGAAATACATATATTTGGTAATGAGAAAAGTAGGAAGAATCATGCAAAATGAAAAATAATTGTATTTGGATGATGAGTATCATTGTAAAGCACCATTTTTTACTATTATTTTCTATATAATATATTGTTTTATATGTGTAAATATAGAGTACATATAGTATAATATACATACTATTATAACATACATTATATATACATAATAGTCATATATATAAAACATTGTTTTATATATTATGTAATATATAAATTATATATAAAACATGTTTTATATATATGAAAACAGATACATACATATAAAACAATATAGTTTAAAATTGTTATTTAAATAGTTTATTATATTAGATTACCTTTTTAATAAAAATAAAGACAAATTTCTAGGATAATGCTGAAAACAGTTTAATTACTTTGAAAATTATTTTTTGCTAAGATATTTTATATTTTAAAACATCACAATATTTTAAAGTTGATGCCAAAAAGTAATTTTTTAAAAGTGGGGAGAGGATTATCTTCTTATTCAATATTCTAAAATCACATTGGCTTGAAAAATTTGGAAATTTCATACGAATCAAGGTTTTTTTTTTTCTTTAAATAAAATCTTACAAAAAGTTACATATATTAAAAAAATTTTCATTTTATATGTTATTATCCACTTCACTGTATATGTAGACTTATGGTATACATCACAATTTAGATCCAAGAATTTTAATGTGAAGTGACCATATCATAAAAATGATAATAGCTACGGCATTTACTCTGACGTATTTAATGAGAATAAGCCAGATAAGTACATTTCCTAAAGATTATCTTAATACCACAGGACCTAATTAATACAATTTAAAGAGGGAAGGCCGG
>NW_011916140.1:0-3097 GCF_000151845.1 Pteropus vampyrus | reverse complement strand
TTCAAACTTTACCCACGGCAAATTGAAAGCCATTCTTTATCCCCCCAAATGGATTGCTACACTCATGAGGGTCTTAATGATTTTTGCTAAGAAAAGAAAATGATTGCTTCTTTTAGATAAAATACTTAATTGTATATGAAAACTGCAGGGGATTTAGAGAGTATCTTTAGATTTGTGGATCTGCTAGAGAAACAAAGTATATAGGGATCAATGACTTAAAATTACTCAGTAGTAAGATAGGAGCTAAGCTTTCCATTCCTTCACCTTTCTGTTGGATTGCCATATCTTCACTCACGGCTATTTGTAAGCTGGTTTAAACTTTCTATTCTTTAGAAAAGTTATAATTTCCTTGTTATTTCAATGAGGCTGCAGTACTACTTAGAATCAAATAGTGGATTTATTTCATGATTTCCTTTTCTTGGGAACCTGTGAAGTCTTCTTACCCTCTCATTAGTCTTTTACACATAGACTGGTGAAACTCCACATGAAAACACTGCAGTTACAGTAATTAAGGTGCAAGGGTTTCAAAGTCATTTAAAACACACACACATACACACAAACATATACATTATCATAGTCAACACCATCACAAACAACCACCAAAAACCTTGGGTTTTGAAATCTGAAATAGATTTGCTTAGTCAATATTTGTGATTTGTTTTTATGAATATATTTTAAGCATAGATATTTTCCTGTTGTCAATGTTTTATGAGTTTTCTTGGAATAAGCAACACATTTTAACACTCCAAACATTCACAAATTGTTGCCGATTTATGAAACAAACTGGGAAAGTGATTTTTTTTCTGTTGAACTTTCTTTACATTTAATTTGGAAAGAATACTGTAAATAAGTATTCAACAAAAAAAAATACACCCTCTTGCATGGCCCAATGTAACAATGTTTACATTCTCTGCATCTCTATGATGTTCTATACAAGGTCCACTGAGTCACAAGGTAGCACGCACATTAACACACACACACACACACACACACACACACACACACACACACACTTTGGACTGATGCTTGAGATATCTTACATAGTCCTTTACAATGCCCCTATTGTAATATCCTTATCTAATTCCTTATAAAATCACTAAACCCACAATTTCCTAATTAAAGACCTTAAATATCAATATATCTGGGAATGATAATATATAAACACTGAGGTCTTTTGAAGAGAACTATATTTGAGTGGAGAAGATCTAAAAATTATGAAAGTAGTAGAGAGAGTCTAATCTAGAGTGGGAAATAGCACTAAAATAGAGTTCTGAGGAGCCTGTAAACAAACTTTATTATCAAATTTGGTCAAGACAACATTCTTATCTAGATATGAATAAATGTAGTAGATGCTACTGACTGTCTCTTGAAGGGTTTGGATGGAATGCTTAAATATCACATTACATAAAATATTTTAGAGTAGGTACCATCTTCTTTCTTCTTCATTCTCCTTTTTCCCCATGTCCTGATCTTTTTTTTATTATTACTTTTATTTTAGGCAGAATCATTTTATGTAGCTATATAAGGTTAGAAATGGAGTAACAGATCTCTTTCTATCCATTTCAAATTACAAGTTGTAATGGTTGTTTTAAAGAAATATATGCTTGTGAGAAGAATTGAAAATATTAAAAATAATTATAGTATAATAATCCATTTATTGAATATCTACCATTCTACAATATTTCTCGTGATGAATCAAATTACTATCTCAACAATTCTGCCCGTTAAATATTAGTATATACATTTTAAGGATAAGGAAACTGAGATTGTATAACTCACTAAAGCTGCATATCTAGTGCAGGATTGAAATTCAGGTAACTTTGCATTTAAAAAACGTACTTTCTCCACTTTAAAATTTTAATTACCTTTTTCTCTATAAGTAGAAGAGAAGGTTTTTTTTTTTTTTTTTTCTTACTGAAAGTACATATTTTACCAGGGAGTTAGGTGTTGGTATTTTTATTCTGTCAATATGTTGGAAAATATTAGTATTGGCAAGTGACACTGTCTGGCAAATCTCTCCCCATTCACAGGAATCCTTATGCTTGAACATTCATGATCAAATTTTAATGTTTTCTTTTATTATGCTTGAATGTCAATGAACTGTGTAACCCAGATAGAAGGAAATGAAGATAGTAGAGCATTACTTAGGAGAACTCTGGGTTTTTGAAGAAATGAGAAAATATTTCCCTTGAGAGACTATTCTTTTCTAGTTGTAACAGGTGGTGTGTAACTTAAGTGATGAATGGTGACTTCTTTTTCCATCTGTCTATATTAAAATAACTAACTTAACTGAGATTAATATCAATTTTGTTTGAAGTAGAAAGAATTGTACTGTTGATAAAATATATTACTATTATGTTTCTCTCTAATTATTATAAGTTATAAAAAAAGAATTTTACTTGAAGGGAGAGGGTCGGAGGGTTATTGAAAAGGTGATGACTCTGAAATCATATTTGAATTTTGCTTATTTTTAAGAATTGATACCACTTCCTACAGAGGGAAAAAATCTGTGTTGAGAGTGAGTGAAAGCCAAGTTGTGAGTCACTTGGAAGTCCTAACTCCAGACACTCTCCTGACCTGCCGCTGTTAATCTCCTTGCTCCACAGGAAAAAAGAAAAAAGAAAATAGAAGCCTTGATACTAATTTTCCTCAGTTTGACTCAAATACAAATACAGTTACACATCACCAACAATGGGATGGGATACATTCTGAGAAAAGCATTGTTAGGTCATTTCGTCAGTGTGTGAACATCGCAAAGTAACTTACATGAATCCAGATAGTATATGATATAGCCTATTGCTCCTGGGCTACAAACCTGTACAACATGTTACTGTATTTAATACTGTAGGCAACTGTAACACAATGTATTTGTGAATCTAAATATATCTAAACATAGAAAAGGTACAGCAAAAATAAGGTATCAAAGATAAAGTGTGTATGTGCTCCTGAGCTACGGCAAGAGAGGGCTGTGGAGGAAGGCTCTGTGGGTGGAAGAGTAGACCTCTGGAGGAGAAAGGGAGAGAGGGAAGAGATGGGGAGAGAAATGGGAGAGCAGAGATGTAAAGATTCCTCAGAGAGTAAAGCTTTGAGTTGAGAA
>NW_011916139.1:0-1364 GCF_000151845.1 Pteropus vampyrus | reverse complement strand
CCACAGACATAGAGGGCCCAGCTGTACTCTGCTGGCCATTGAGTGTTCTACAGATGTTCCATCTGGCTGGTTTATAGTGTTGTTCAAGTCTTCTATTTTCTTGCTGATTTTGTAGTCATTATTGAAAGTGGAGTACTGAAGTTTCCAAATATTATTTGTTGAATTGTCTATTTCTCTCTTCAGTTTTTATCAGTTTTTGCTTTCATATATTTTGAGGCTCTTATTGTTAGATGCTTATATGTTTATAAGTCTTATATCTCCTTGATAGGTTGACACTTTTACATTACAACATGTCTTTCTTTGTCTCTAGTTACAATTGTCTATTTTGTATATTACAAAATCCAGCTCTCTTTTGGTCTTTTTCCATCATTTTACTTTGTACTTATTTGTGTCTTCAAGTCAAAGTGATCTCTTTCAGACAGCCTGTAGTTAGATTATGCTGTTTTTAATCCATCCTGCCAACATCTGCCTTTTGATTGGAGTTTGATCCATTTACATTCAATGTAATTATTTGATAAGATAGAATTTATGTTTGTTCTTTTCTTATTTTCTATATGTCTGATGTCACTCTTGTTCTTCTATTCCTCCACTTCTGCCTTTTGTGTTAAATACAGATTTTTTTTACTATACCATTTTAACTACCTTATTGTTTAATACCAACCATGTACCAAAAATATTTGAAAAAAAATTCTGTTGTTGATGTGTTCTATGTATGTAGGCCTATGTTGCTTGTGTCTGTATTGAACATGTATAGACTTTTTTTCTTGCCATTATTCCCTAAACAATATAGTATAACAACTATTTACATAGCACTTTCATGGTATTATGTATTATAAATAATCTAGAGGTTATTTAAAGTACATAGGAGGATATGCATAGGTTATATGTCAATACTACACCATTTTATATAAGAAACTTGAGCATCCATGGATTTTGGTATCCATGGGGATCCTGTAACAAATCCCCGGTGGATATCAAGGAATGAATATACACATACTTCTTCTCAAGTGCACATGAAACAGTCCCCAGGATAGATCATATATTAGGTCATAAAACAAGTCTCAATATACTTAAAAATATTGAAATCATACAAAGCGTGTTCCGCAATTACAATAGAATGAAGTTAGAAATTCATAGCAGAAGGAAATTTGGATAATTTACAAATGTGGAAATTAAACAACACGTTTCTAAATAACCAGTGAGTAAAGAAGAAATCATATGAAAAATAAGTAAATACTTTTCAGATGAATGAAAATGAAAACACAACATGCCAAAATTTATGATATGCAATGAAAGCAGTGCTCAGAGGAAAATTTATAACACCTATATTAAAAAAATTTGTAAACACCTATATTAAAAAAAGA
>NW_011916138.1:0-2160 GCF_000151845.1 Pteropus vampyrus | reverse complement strand
CAGTATGAAATTATAGAAAAGGCAAAATTATAGTGACAGCAGTAGATCACCTGTGCTGCCTGCAGCCAGAGGTGGGATGAGGGGATCATCGCAACGGGGAAAGAGAAAACTTTTTAGGATGAGGGAATCATTCTATACTTTGATTGTGGTTACTATGATTACAAGATTGTGTACAAGTACCAAAATTCACCAAACTGCATACTTAACATGGGTATTTTTGTATGTAAATAATACTTTAAAATACAAAAAGAAAAAATAAATTCTGCAATATGTCATCCAATTAAAAGCCTTCTTTCCTCCCCCACAGCTTGGGCCTGTGAACTTGTGCTGAAGATGGGGGTAATGGTTTCTTTACTATTTTTCTACCTTATCTTCCCTTCTCTAATTCACTCTGCTGTTCATGGCTCCTCCAGGATGGGGACCGATGGGGAAGGCAAAAGCTTTTCTTGACTCTTGCACTCGTAATCTGGTGCTGGTGCAGATTAGAGCAGGCAATACAATCTTTACTGACTACTTATAACCCCTTTTGCATTCCCATACCTAGTGGTATTCTCCCACATAGACTTGTTTATGTGGGTCACCAGCTCAGGCTGGCCATCTCTTGGGAAAGGTTTTAAGATATGGCTCTCACCTAGGTACCTTTATCAGTGTCTACTTATTCCCATAGGAACATATGGCTTTAGCCAAACTCTGGAAGTGTAATTTGTTCTCACTACTCTATGAATTCTGACACAAGGGTGAAATTCCTGAGACAGAAAATCAAAACAATAGGAAGGAGTAAATATTTAGACAAACTCAACAAACCTTCCTGAAACAAAAAAGGATTTGAATCTATATGTTGAAATGGCAAATAATGGAGCACAGAAAATTCACAGGCTGGTTATGGATTTCTCCGCAGCAGTATCTCAAGCTATTAGACCATAGAACAACAAAACATTTAAGGAAAGAAAGAGACAATAATTCTATCTGCAGCCTAACTGTTACTGTCCTCAAATGTGAGGCTAGAGACACAGTTTTGAATGTGAAAAACCCCAGGATATATTGTTCCCTTGAGCCACTCTTGATGAAGGGTACAAGTTAGTTGAGTAAGAGATAACCTGGGAAACTAGGGTAAATGGCTGTTAATCAGAACTGAATACTATACAGAATTGTTCAACTAAGACTAGACCAACTGTAGGGGTTTAGTGACAGGGCACACTGCAAATGTTACATGCTTGACGATGTAAGACCCACCAACACAAATGAAGAGGGATTGGAGATATAGGTGGGAAGTAAAATAACCTCTCTGAATACCTCACTTCATCCATGGTAACCAGGAGTCAAAGGAACTTTAAGGCTGCACTGTCCTTGGCCTGCTGGCTCTCAGATCCAGTCCTCACCCTTTTGCTACACTGCTCAACATCACGAGGGCCGATCTCCGCAAGTTATGCTGCTCAGGCTCCTGAGCCTGCTAGCTTTCAGCTGAGTCAGCCAGAAAAAGGCATGAGTGGAAGACTGGAGGGTGGGAGGAGGGGAGAAGCCTTGGGCAATACCTTCAGCAGCAGCTTGTCTCTTCTGGGGCTCAAGCTCCTACCAGACAGCCTCCCCATAGGGCACAGCTATCTCCAGGTAACTCTGATCCCCAAACTCAGTAACACCTCCTCCCATCTACCTAGGGGAAGTAGCAGCTTTTTATTGTTACTATTCTCTGGGTTTCTTGAGTCCTATTAGACTTTGTAGCATTTCTACAACACATGTAACCATTTCCTTGAATTAAAGTCATTCTCCTTCAAAGTTTTAGCATGCTTTCTGTTTCCCTAGACCCTGACCGTTGTTAACAGCTGACAACCCAAGTAATACAACTATAAACTTATTAAAGGAACAAAGATAAATGAAAAAAAAAATTATTGCTCAAAATTGGATGGTAGTATATGGAAAAGAAAACATACTTTTACCATTGCTTATAGTAGAAAATAGATACTTCCTAAATAAACAGGGGTTAAAGGTATCATATAAAGTTATTGTAAAGTTATCTTCCAGAAAATATACCAATTACCTAAATATTGGGAAGACTCCACAGTAACGAGCAAAGCAAAGGCAAACCAAATAGACAAACCAGTCCAGAATGATGTTGACTTAAAAATAAAAAAATTTAGAGGTCAATCATAACATACCAATATA
>NW_011916137.1:0-2910 GCF_000151845.1 Pteropus vampyrus | reverse complement strand
ACTGTTTGTACTTGCTCTTCATTTTATCTTTATAATTCATTAGAGTGTCAACATATTATTGCTTTATATAGAAGATGAAAGTTTAGGAAGTTTACAGAATTCTTGGATATTCATATGTCATGTAGAATATGGATGCTTTATAGTAGTACTGCACTATTTTTTTTAAATCCTGCTTATATTTATCACCTGAACCATTCTTACAATTGCTACTACTATCACTAGTACTAATAATAGTGCTATAATAGAAATGGCTATAGTTTATTGTATCTTCACCTTAATAATTACATTTTTAAAATGTCTTAAAACAACGCCACAAGGTGGATTTTGTTTTTTTCTTGATATAGTACAATGAAACTGATAGTCAGTGAAATTGTCAAAATGCACTTAGCTAGGGGGTTAGTAGAATCAGGAGTAGAAACCAGTTCCGTTTAAATGTAATGCCCACCTCTTAAGCACTATACTCCACAAGCCTCTTTCAATTGCCCTGTGGCAACAAAGAGCATCACAACTCAGGAACTGATGACCAAAGGTAATGGGAATTTTGTGTATTTCCTAGAGAGAGTGTTCTCATCTTCAAAGTTTCTACACAGTATGGAATTATATTTCAAATGTTTATCCTTGCTAAAGAGATTTTAAAAAAAATATGTGTATAGAATATAAGAAATGTGTACCTAGATTTAGAATAACTTCTAGTAAGGAAGAACATGACAATTTATAAATTTATAAATGACTTGTCAGTATTAAACATATTCTAAAGGATTCTTTTTATGATCTGGGTCATGGTAAATATTTGGAAAAACTTACAAATGCTTGTCTATATTATGTTAGATAAGAATTCTAAAAAGAATATAACAAAAATTCCACTGACACCTATGTTAAAGAAAGATATATTTTTAAAAAACCCTAGAATTTTATTCATCTTTGTATCTTATCACATGGAAAAGCACAAAGTCAGTAAATGATAAATTTTGTGTTTAATGTAAGTTTCAAACAAAATGAAAATTTAATAAAAATATTTAGATATTTATTTTATTTTTAATTAAAATAATTTTTATGAACACATATAAACACTGTATGTTTATTCTAGAAGTCAAATTGAGAATAAAATCACTTGATAACATACAAATAAAATCCCTATTGCTATAATTTAGCATATAACCCGAAACATGCACACAATTAATTTTAAATAAGTGGGATCATATCCTGTGTATTATTTTTATCATGAATACTTTAAAATTTTGTTTTCACACTGCTCCCCCCTCCTTATCTCCTTTTTATTTTAGTACCTCTTCTTCCAATGTAGGCACTGACATTAACAGCCTTTTGCATAATTTTCTGTACCTCATATAATCATGTTTAAAAAAAAAAAAGTGTATCCGTCTATCATCTATCGTCTATCTATCTATCTATCTATCTATCATCTATCAACATCTATCATGTGTTTATATGTACCTTTAGAGTTTTCATTAAAAAAATATTCTTTCATCAACTTATCTGCATCTTGCTCTTCTACTTAACAGTGTATTGTGGACATCTCTACAAGGCAATCGATAAGCATTGTTTCAAAGGCTGCTAAAGATCCTATTTCATTTAATTTCATAGATATTTTCCTTTTTTAAGTTTTTATCAACTTTTCAATTGAAAATTTAGCATGTTTTTCTCGGTAAAACATTTGGCTCATCTGCTTTCAAGCTTCTGAAATTTACTTACTATATTCTCCTTTCTTACTGTTTTCTCCACTGGGATGTGTTTTATTTGATTATCAGAAAGGAGTGAAATTACATATCCGTGTTCAGTTTTCAGAATTATGCAGGTTCTAGGTTTGATTAGAGTTCATTAATAAATGTAAAAACAAAATACAAATGGCATTTGCTTCACCAAATATATATATATATATATATATATATATATATATATATATATATATGGAGATATATATATATGGAGAGAGAGAGAGAGAGAGAGAGAGAGAGAGACAGGATTTTGATATTGAGAAAACTGGTATTAACAATTTAAATTCTGAAGACGTTAACCATTAAAGATATTTGTAATAAACAGTATCTCAAAGCTTTCTGACGAGCCTGCCCATACAAATAGCAGAAGTTATAGAGAGTTGAAAGAAAAAAGATAAGTTTCCCAGTAAGTAAGCTAATATTTATCTGTGTGTATGTGTCATGTCTTAATTTTAATAATAATTCTAATAAGTAGTTCATAAGAATACTTTCATCAATGCCTTTAGTATAAATGCCTTGCAGAGCTTTCACCTAAAAATGTTGCTTCTATTTTTTTCCCCAAATCTTTTAAAGAAAAAGATCTAATTTATATTATAATTAACATTTTACAAAAATTATATATATATAAACTGTATACATGTGTATATATATGTGAGATACATATATATGAGATATATATACATATATATATGTCTCAAGTGCACAGCCAAGGAAAGATTGAAAGCTCAGTTAAACAGTGAGTTTGACTTTATCTCCCTAAATAAGCAAACCTTTGAAGAACACCTTGACACACACAAGACTTTGCCAGAAGCGGTAAAACACTGGAGTAGGAAGTCTGTGTTTCTTCTCTTAAGACACCAAAAAAGTAATTTATACCTTAAAGAATGAAGGTGAGATTTTTGACTCTAGTTATCAACTTTCAGCATCTAACCCTGGTTGGAGTAACTGAATCAGCAGTTCTTGGCCCTGGGCATACATGACAGTCACCTCAGCATAGACTCCTGATTCAGTTGTTCTAAAGCCCAGACCCTGACAATTTCCATAGCTCTCCTAGTGATTCCAGTGAGTGGAAATGTCAGATAAGATCCACAGGCTAGGGTGCTGATCTGAACTGGGGCTCACAAATCCATACCCTGTTATGTTCGAGAGAAGTCTAAGCATGCTATGTCTACCGGTC
>NW_011916136.1:0-1186 GCF_000151845.1 Pteropus vampyrus | reverse complement strand
GAGGCCCACCATCCCTATAAATGGCCGTCATCATACCCGATAACGAAGAAACTAGCGGGAGTCAGAGCTACTGACCCATCTCCCATGGGAAACCGAGTCAGAAAGACCGGGAAGCCAGGCTCGTGTGCGAGCACAAGTCCTGCGCCCACCCAGACTGCAAGCCCAGAGCCCACAGCCGATTCGGCTCCGCACGCCAGAGCCCTGGGCGCCCGCGAAGGCGGCAGGGGCCACGCCCCGCCCCGGCATAGCGGCCGCCGCCCGGGCTGGAAGGTCCGCGGCGCCGGAAGGGCAACGCCCGCCCGGCGGGTCGGGCACCAGGCCGGGCGGCCCCGGGCCGCCCGCCCCGCCTCCCGGGCCTCTGCCGCCGGCCGCCGCCCCTCACCCGGCCCGGGGCCTGCGGGGCCCGCGGAGGAGAAGGAGGCCCGGAGGCACCGACTCCCGCTCGGAACCCACCTGCCCGCCAGCTCGTAGGGGTGCGCGGCGGGGACACGGCGGCCGGCCGCCTCGTTCCCCATCCGGGGCGCCGGGGTCACGCCGGCGGCCGAGCACTTCCGGGGCGGCCGCCGCGCACGCTGCTGCCCCCTCGTGGCGGCCGCCGGGAAAACCACCCCCCACAGCGAGAGGCCCGGGACGTGACCCTGAACGCGGTGGCCGAGGCTGGGCTGGCGGAGGACGGACGAGGTCGGCTGCTGGGACTGCGCCCCCGGGAAGGAGTCAGGCCCTGGCGGGCGGCTTCTCGGCCTCCGGGCGCTCATCGCGCTCACGCCGCCCGGGCGGCGAAGGGCCCGGCGCCGTGGTCGGTGCCGGCCGGCGGCGGGGACCGAAGCTGACAGGGCCAGCTCGCCGTCTCGCGCCGTCGCCTGCGGTGTGACGGCAACGCCGAGGCTCGGAGAGCTTGTGACTGGCGCAGGGCCACACGGCGGCGTCGGCGGCGGCTCTTCCGCTGCGGGGCGTGGTTCTCTCCCCTTCGCCTCCCAGAAGGGGCGAGGGCGGGGGGCCCCGGGGCCGAAAAGGCCGCGGACCTCGGAGAGGGGCTCCCCGCAAACAGCAGAGGGCGGTGGCCAGACGGGAGTGACGCGGCGGCCGAGGGGAGCAGAGGCCGAGGTACGGGGACGCGCACGTCGGAAACCCGCATCCCCCGCCGGCGGCGTGACGCTGCGGGTCCAGTCTCGGAGCTTTCACTTTC
>NW_011916135.1:0-3069 GCF_000151845.1 Pteropus vampyrus | reverse complement strand
CTCTCATCCGCCCTCTGCTGGGTCACTGCTCCCAGAAGCGCAGCCCGAAACGGCATCAGTTTTCTAACAGCCGCGTCACTTCATTCTCTCATGTTGATTTGCCACCGACTAAAGCCCTTTTGTCCCTGTTCAAAGTCAAGTCAGATCAAGGATGACACATTGCATGTTGGCCCCTTTTAACCTAAAAAACTGTACCCCAACTTCCTTCTTCATAACATTCCCCTATCCAAGACACCAAAATAATTGTTTTCTCGAATGCCAGAGACCTCTTTGACTACTAGCCCTCTTCGTGGTGTTAATTTCTTAGGGGGCTATCAAGCAAGGACCGTTTGTGGAATAATTATTAATTTCTATTTTTCATTAATCAAATTCACGATCTAACACTCTTACCTCATTGGGTTGATACAAACGCACGGATAAAGCCAAAATTGTGATGTTTCGTAGTAGTGTAACTTTGGTCAAGTTACTGACCTTCTGTGAGCCTCGATTCCCTGTGCAATAGAAAGAGGATAAAAAAATATGTTTCAGTAAGAGCAGCACATACACTAAAAACGGAAGGATAGACTGTTAGCACGGCCCCTGCTCAAGAATGACATGCAGATTCGTGAGCTGTTCCATATTTTTAAAGCTGAGCTCATGTGTAGATTTATTAGATATTATAAAATGTCTCTTCATAAGAGGTTTCTAATTTATATCGCCGCCAGAAATGTATGCAAGTGACTGTTGCCCTCAGCCTCAATGATAATCGCAACCCTTTTCATTCTGTAACTCATTTCAGAAACGAGAATTGGATCTTGGTATCATTGAAATCTATTTTTCTCTAATTATGAGATTGTACGTGTTTTCATGTGTAAGGGCCATTTATTTATTTGTGAATTGTCTATTCGGCTTTGAAACCTACTTTGCTATCATGACCCATTCATTTTTAAAGAACAAAATATTTCATTATCCAAAGGACAAAAAAAAAAAAAATCGTATAAGGATTGATACAGGCTCTCGACATTTCCATCTAGCATCTCTGAGCACACGAGAAAACATTTTCATTCAACAGTTGATGATCATACTTTAGCATTTGTCAGACCGATAGGTATGCTGGCTAAGAGGGTGGTCGGGCGAGCATTTTCTTACGTAGTGACACGCCGAACGTAATGTGTCTTTACAATAACGCCACCACGTAGGTAGGTTACTGAGCCCGTCATACAAGTGAGGAGGTCGGATCTCACCAACGTGTTCACTGCACATTAGAAACCAAGCGTAGGTCCTTCTGAGCACATGGCTGAAACTCCTTCCCTCCCTTACTCTGACTCTGACTGTGAACAATGAGCCTTGTTAGAGTTAAGTTCAAAACAGCAGTTTCCTCTGTGGAATCCTCTACCTTCTGAGGGATAAAACTGGCTGCAAACCAAACAGAACCAAGCCTCATCTCGTTGGGCTTTTCCGGGGAGGGAAATGGAGTGTGCTTGCTTGGGGGACGGGGGGAGCCCTCTGTTCTCTCCGCCTGTTCAGCAAGTCAGGGTGATTGGCACGTGTCAGGCCTTTGGAATGGGAGGGCAGGGAGGGGCCAGCAGGGGGCCAGGTGCTGGCAAGGCTTTGGGAGGAGGATGAGGTGGACGGTAGAGGGCAGGAAGGCAGGCTGGACCCAAGAGCGTGGCAAAGACAGTGAACAGGCCTTACACCAGGCAGCCCCGGCGTCTGGAGCCCTAACACAGCGGAAGCTGCAGCGGTGGGGAGGTGGAGGGACGCCCTTGGAAGTGTCAAGGGCCGGAGTTCACATCTGGCATGTCCAGTTAATCTGTGGATAAAACCCAGTGGCCAAACAAGGTTCGAGGGGCTGCCCGTGAGAGGGGGCCTGGCCAGAGCGAAGCCAGAGTCTCAGTGGGGCCACAGCGTCATCTACTGAGGGAGTGGACTTAGGAATTACTCTCAATTGAGAAGTATTTTGCGTATTTATATTTAAAGTAAAACATGCTTGTTGTGTAACTAATGGAAAATGAAAGTAAATCTAAGCAGTCTTTTTAGCCGGATGTACAGAATCTGGACTCTGGCTAGAAACGGTTAGCCATCTTTTGCATATTGGTGATTTTCAAGGGTGTCGTGAGATTTTTATGTTAAACAGAAGAGGACATCAGTTTCAGTGTTGAGAAAGCTTTGGAAAACAGACGTAAACAAGGGGCCCCGATCTGGGGACAGGCTGCAATCACCCCGAAGGCGATGAGTCAGCTCCTTGTCTCTCTCTATTCGCTTTAATTCATTTCAAAAAACGTCCACTGTAAACCTAAGCTACAGGCATTGTGCCCTGTGCGGCGGATACAGCAGTGAACTATAACTTTTCTGCCCTTGAGAAGCTTGTGTTCTAAGTGGGCAGCAGAGGTCGTCTGACAGGTAATCACGGTCAACCGTTAGAAGTGCTTTAAGAGAGGCTTGCACAGGTGGCAAGTGGGGTCTCTGACCTGGGGTAGGTGTGGGGAGGGCAGAGGTGGCTTCCTAGAATTGTCCCTAAGCTAATTTTAAAGAGCACATGGTGCCGTGTCTAGTGCACAGGGCAGCCTCTGAAAGGTGATGAACCGTCGTGGTCCTAAGCTAGGTACTCAGGCCGGCCCAGAACCCTCATCTGTCACACCAAGACAGTACTGCAGACCTACCTCATGGGGTCGCTGTGAGGATTAAACGAAGTAATTATGTGTTGTGCCTTAGCCCATGGCCTTCGTTAAAAAAATTAATTAATTTTAAATGCAGCGCGACCCGATGGATTCGTCATTGTTTGAAGGGCTGTTTCTGTGCTTGGAAGTTCCCTTCCCAGACGTGTCTAAGCTTTTTGATTTCTTCACGTGTAGAATATCGTACAAGAGTCAACAGGGGTGATTTTTTAAGGAGATGACAGCTAAGTGAGGGACGTGGCAGGACTGGTTTCAAAAGGGGTTCATGTTTAACAAGAAGCTATCTCAACCCAACACATTTGCTCTCATCCATTCATCCATTCATTCATTCATTCATACTTTCGATCTTTGAATTCCTGTTATGTAGTAGCACTGTGCGTTACGGAAACCTTACAAAGATGATTTATACGTA
>NW_011916134.1:0-1168 GCF_000151845.1 Pteropus vampyrus | reverse complement strand
GGCAGCAAGCGCCGTGAAAACACACCAGGCACACAGATAACCTCTGTTATCTGTTATCACATCTGCCCTCCACCCCTCATCGAACTGGTGACCTTGGCTGACTACTTCACGTCTGTGAGATATCAACCCCACAGAGCTGTCTCTAAGAGTCAGCTAACTGAGTAGAAGCGCTCATCTCGTAATGTTTGTGACCTGTCCCCGTCATGGTCAGAGCAGATCATGGCTACACACATATGCACACTCTTTTGTTTTGATTTTACTTTTTTTTTTTTCTAATTAAATTATTGCTTTCAGAGTTAACTCAGAACAGCCTGATCCAAATAAGGTCACAGTGTAGTAGGGCAGTTAACAACAAGGCTTTGGAGTCGGACAGGTCTGGACTTGATTCTTGATGCCAGCTGTGGGACCTCTGCACCTCAGTTTGTTCATCTGTAGAATGGACATGGTAATAGTAACTACTTCACAGGGTTATTGTGAGGATTCAATAAGGGCGTGCAACACTTACCTAGTTTATAAGCCTGTGCTCACCCAAGGACCAGACCTACACTCAACATAGGCAAATATCATAAAAGGCAGAAGCCCTAGAGTAAAAAGGTTTTATGACTTTTCCTCTAAAACAAAGCACACCAAGAGCCAAGGAGGAGCCAATTGTTAGATAGCACCCCTACAGGCTTTCTCCCTAAGAGTGATGTCTGCAGAGCAGGCAGCCTCCCTGAAGTGGTGAATGTGCCCGGGAGCCTGAGTGGTGGAAGCCTGGAATATGAAAATGATGCTTAAACCGCATGTGCAGGAACTGAAAGCTGGCTGTTTCCAGGCTGCCCTGAGTCAGTTTCCAGGCTGCCCTGTGCATGTTGGTCCCTCAAGGCAGAAGTGACGCTTTCGGTCAGCATGGACTAAACTCCCACTGGTTGTGTAACCGACTTAGCCCCATTAGCTGCTTTGGGTTTTCCAAAACTGACCTTGACTCTTTATGACCTTCACATCATTGGTGTTAGCCCTGAAATCTATGTCCTTGTCCCATGACTCGTGTCTGATACTAGGTCACAGATCTCTCAGGATGGGCCAAGAGCTTTGGTAAAGCTTCACTGTGCCCTGGGTATTGTTTTAAATGTTATATTTGTTTCCTCGGGCTGCCGTACCAAGTACCACAACCGGGTAGCTGACAACA
>NW_011916133.1:0-1716 GCF_000151845.1 Pteropus vampyrus | reverse complement strand
CTGCTGTGCCTGGAGATTATTTTGTGAATGGAGAGATGGGGAGAAGTAGAGCCTGGCTCTGAATGTTCCTCATTGTGGATAATCTTCAGCAAGTAGTGACTGAAATCAGCAATAAAAAGGCAAAGGGAAATAGTGCTCACCCATAAAGAGGCCATTTAATCCTTTGGCTCTGCCTCATATGTGATGTGGTATTCTTGAGATAAGACAAATTATTGAGCAATCTTGATCTTGGAAGAAACAGGAGAGTTTGGCTCTAAACGTTCACCTGGGATTTTACCAGTGCTGCCTCCCTTCTCAAGTGCAAATTCTCATTCAGAATCACACAGATAAGTTTCCATTAGTATAGTACTGGAAAATAAATAGTACTCAACCTTTGTTGAGCTCCTCCCATGCAAGGAACTAGAATTGTCAAGCACTGAGAATAGCACTGTGCCCAAGCCAGATTAATAATAGTAATAATAAAGAACATTTGTTAAGTACTAATTTAAATCTTCAACTATGTAATAGTGGTATTTTATTTTGCTCTATTTTATAGAGTAGAAGAGCGAGACCTTCATAGATAAGCAAAAACTATGAATTTAATCTTTAGGATAGTAAAGAAAATTTTGGTGATGAAATTGGTGTATATTCCAATTTAAGCCTCCAACTAGTTTTTAGACTGTTGTAAATTAATCTAGCTATTGTAGTCTCCTGCCCTAATGTTCTTTATATCCCTAATTTTGTAAAGTTATTAATAGTTACTCTGAATGATTTTATTTGTTAAATTAAGAGCAAAGATAAAAAAAATAAAATGGTCCTTCTAGCCCATTCATGTTTTTCTTTAAATTTGCAAACTGGGGAAATAGATATCTAAAAATACAAAGGCATATGTTTCATCTAAATTTCTTCCAGCAATATGTCTGAAACTCTGAAAACAGTTGAGCAAAAATAGCCGAGAGTGTTCTTTTTGAAAATAATTTTTACTTTTCAAAAGTGTCTTCTCTAAATTCTCTTAATCCATTGATTTTAAGTCCAAAATTTGTCAAATCACATGGTGGACACTAGGTATATACTCTGTGGGTTAGTAATGAATTAAAATATTTATTTGCTAGACTTTGCAGACAGAGTATTGCTCTTGTCAAGTAAGTAAAAGAGCTCAACCTAACAAATTTGGAAAGTTGAAAGTAAAACATTTGTTTAAAATTTTATTACAATTTTAACCAACCCCGCTCAAGTTGTTTGATGTTATAAATGAACATTAACTGTGATTTGTGGTTCAGGTGCAGTTAGGAAGGCAACTGGCCAGGGAATTAGGTCTTCCCAGAGGCCCTGGTGTGATCTAGAAGATAGCACACTTGGCCTCTACTGATTCACCCTCTTCCTACAAGAATTTGTGTTTGAGTGATCTTTGAACAGGAAATGTCATTGTCTCAATCCAATTAATTTATTTTATGTAGACCTAAGTAGAGCTGGAGCTTCTAGGAAACTCTTTGGATCCCAAATAATTTGGACTGAAGTCTCTTTGATGCTATAGTTTGATTTTGTGTCCTTAGACGATCAGAATCATAACAGCAAGAGGAAGCTATGAAAAGTGAGAAGGCGGCAAAGCTGGCTTTGTGTATTGCCTTAAGCAAATTTTACACATGTGCCTTTTTCTTGTTTTGGTGATGAAACTCTGTCAGATGACTTTTGATTCAAGCTTCTCAGTCATTCCAAGTCCTAGTAGGGAAAAGTATC
>NW_011916132.1:0-4370 GCF_000151845.1 Pteropus vampyrus | reverse complement strand
TCAGCTGCCCACTCTAGACTCTTTCACCTGTAAAAGATAATCTTCATTTGATTAAGTTACTGTTTCTGGAAGTTTTCCATCATGCATTTTTGTTTGTTTGTTTGTTTGTTTTTCAAAAAAAAACCCAGGGATATTCTAATAATTCTCATAACTCTTTTCAGATTTTCTCCAACATTTCTACTAATTTTCAGATTTTCTCCAACATTTCAGCCCATAACTCCATGATGATGAAAATTTAAATTTGTAAGGGTTTATCTCAGTCTCTCAATATTTCTGTTTCTTGCTTTCTCTTTTTTTTTTTAAATTTCAAACATATATAAAAGCAGCAAACATTGTAATATGCTCCAAAATTTATTCATTACCCAGGTTCAAGATGATCAACTCATGTCTACTCTCATTTTATCTATAACATTACCCACTCTGCTCTCACTAATAGTAATGAATTTATTTTTTAAGCAAATCAGAAATAATTTATCTTAAAAGTGCAAATTGGAATAAAGTATCTTTTTGCTTAAATAAAACTATGTATGCATTAGCAATAAATATATTAGCAAGGAACACTTAAAGCAATTAATCCCTAAGTCATTTCCTGTCACTTAGGAGAGGACGGGACTTGGATAAAGCTTCTATATGGTACAGGCTAAAACCAAAGTAAGGAGGATGATAAAATAAGAATTGTGTTTTGGCTACCCAAGGGTTTAGGGATAAAAAAGACTTGAAAATAGTGAACAATTACAAAACAAATGAACATCTCCCTAATTTGCCTGCAGCAGTTTACAAACCAATAGTATTTTAACAATTCACAACTAATAAGGTAAATGCCACATTATGAAGTCTAAAGTGATAATTACTTTCACATCATTTATTCCACAACTTCGAAGAGTCTCATAGTCTAGTCTAATGCCAAAATCCTTGTGCTTCTTTCTATTTTTTGATGCACCATGTATTTTGCAAACGTACTCAATGACAGATGAAAAGAAAGGTCATTTGTGTTTTGCAATTTCCCTTCTACTCTTTTATTTTTCTGTTTTTAATTTCTTTCTTAATACGGTGTTTTTCAACTCCTTCCATAGAGATACCCACGTTATTAAATTTGATGTGTATATTTCTCTATGATCATGTGTGTATATATACATGTGTATGTATATATATACATTTAAGCACTAATCTACATATATAATTAGTTTTTATTTTTTAACTAAAACAAAATCATTCTATATATATATGTATGTGTATATATATTTGTGTATATATATTTGTATGTGTATATATGTTTGAAATTTAAAAAAAGAGAGAAAGCAAGAAACATATATATATATATATATATAGAGAGAGATATATATATATATATATATATAGAATGAACTGCTTTTTAAAAATGTTATGGTCATCTCAAAGTAAACAAATGCATATATGTCTATATATAATTTTGCTCAAATTAGAATACACCTATCCCTCGATTTACATGTTTTTTTTTATGCAAGTTTTTTTTAATATGCGGTAAATATCCACCTCCCTCCTCCCCCCACCGTTTACACGGAATTTTTATATGCGGTTTCTATTTATGCAAGTCTCATTTTACACAGTTTTTTTCTTTTTCATTTCCATTACTGGTGATTACTCTTTCTAAAAAACAATAGCTTAATTTAGCAACATATGAAGAACCAATACTTACTAATACATATTAATGATCTCATTCATTGGATGGAAAATAAAAAAGCATGGATGACTATTGAAGTTTTTGAGATTGATTTTACAAATGTTTTGTCGTAGAAACTTTGAATTATATGAAGGGAAAATGTCTTCCTTTTCAAATACTTTTACTTTTAGATAATGTACCTGGTCAACCACATAGTTTAGAACATCGTAATATAAAAGTTGTATATTTGCCATCAAATACAACTTCCTTGATCCAACCTTTAGATCAAGGCGTTACTTCCACCTTTAAGATTAATTATATTAAACAGAGTTTGATATTTTTAATAAACTTGAAGATAATAAATCACTTAGAGTAACAGAAGCTTGGCATAAATACACAATTTTAACTTATATCAAGAATATTGCTTTAGCTTTGAGTGATATAGAGTCATCTCTTTTAAGTGCTTGCTGGAAAGCAATATGGCCAGAAGTGGTTGTACCAGGGAAAATGGTTCCAACAGCTAAAGAGAGATTAACTGGCATCATAAACTTATTAAGTAAATTTCAAGAAGAGGGCTCTTACAATTTGAATGTAGATGATATAAACAAATAACTTGTTAATCACGAATTAACTGATAATAAATTAATTTGTTTAATATCTGAAGCCCACCCTACTATGAATATGGCAGACACCTTGAACTAGTTTCATTCACTACAAAAAAATATTTACAAAGCTCTTCAATTGGCCACAAAACTGGAAACTGCAATTCTACATATTGATCCAAACATTCAACAAGCCTTAAAATTTTGAAAATATTTTATAAAATGTTGCAGTGAATATAGAAAAATTTATGAAATTTTAGCAAAAGATGGGGTTGGCAAAAGATCATTCAAAAACATAAATGTAAATAATGAAACCGAAGTAGTACTTCCAAATATTTTGACTGAAGATAGTAAATTTGTGCCATTTCAAAAGAGAAGGTTGACTGCTTTAGATTACAGTACAGAAACCAAGAGTGAATAAAATTTATTTATTTATTTTAAATTTTCATTAGCATTTTTTGGTGACAATATGTGAAATAAATATTTTTATGACTTATTAAGTCATAAATATTTTAACAAATATTCATATTAAGAAATAAATATTTTTATGACTTATTTAATGGCCTATTTCTTTAGTACTATTTTTTGTACTGGTGTTGTCTTTTTATGTGGTTTTCTTCAGCGTGAAAAAAATACGTATGGAACAGGTAATTAGGGTATATATAATACACAGTAGATTCATTTTCTTAATGTAATCTTTTAGCTATTTTCTTCACCTTCTCCCATTTCTTCTCTGCCTCCTCCTCCTCTGTCTTCTTCGCTTTCGTCTTTAACTGAACTACTCCTCCCTCTAGTAAACAACATTAAGTTTGGCATCAGAATGCTTAAATTCAAATCTTGGGTCCACTAGATATGTAACCTAGAGCAAGATGCCATTTCCTAATTTATAAAATGAGGATAATAGTAATCCCTACATTGTAGGGTTATTGTAATAAGAGTATTCATATATCTAATAGATGCTTAATACACTGGTAAAAAATAAATAAATAAGCACCATGAGCTGTTATTAACTGTTCCCTGCTTATCTTTACAGCTTTTCACCAATGTCACAGTATTCCAGCCACACTGGCCTTTTCTGTTCCTTAAATAGGCCACAAGTTGTTTTCTTCAGGCCCTAGCACTGATTGCCTCACTCTTTCATTTTTCACTTTATATTTATTTGTGTGTCTTTTTTCTTAACTTGTCCAGTTGCATATAAGCTCTGAGAAAGTGGGAAGCTGGGTTTTCTTATTCTACACAGTGTCTCTACTCCTTAATATCATGTATGAGACATAGGCTCTCACTTAACATGTATCTGTTGAATAAATGCTTTTATCATTTTATACTTAGCCTCGAAGTAACTCATAAAAATAGATATCATTTCCTCAGTTTTATAAATAATGAAATTGAGGCTAAATGCTATCTTGAAAGTTATAGTAAGCTGTTGAAGTAAATCTCAGGCAAGGAAATGAGAGGCAGAAGACAATGGGAAGAAACTATGGTTAATGCTATAGTAATTCAGGAGCAGAAGACAGTTGCTGCTTGTGATGAAAGGGAAACTAGGGTGGGGTTGTGCTGGGCCTATGATGGCCAAGGGAATTTAAATGGGCTACTTCAGCCAGAAAGAGACAAAGATAGAAACAAAGTAGAGAGAATTAAATTTTATATAAAGCTAGTACTTAGAATAAGCTTGACTCAGAGAGCTGTACTGAGGTGAAAGTAAACCAAGAGATCTCTGAAACTTTTTTCCAAAGACAAACAAGAATGTTCCTCCTACCTGTATATAACATGCACTCTTTCAAATCATCAGGCTGGCAAACTATGATTTGTGTAATATTTGACATTGAAAGTTAACACCTTTTTATACTTATGGCTAGAGAGAAATGAAGAGGAACTATGTAGAATGTGAGGTAACAAGAGGTAAAACATTCTTTGATCATATATTTTAAAACTTAAAGATCTGGCATGCCTGTTTTTCTCTCTCCATTCTTACTGCAGTAAATGTAGTCCAACTTCTCAATATTTACCCCTTGGATCAAACAGCATCCCACTAACTTGTTCCCCTGACTCGATGCTGGGGCCCAATTCCCAGTCTCTGGAATTATACTCTTAAGTGCAAGCTGCCCATGGCATTCTACTGCTAAATCCCG
>NW_011916131.1:0-1888 GCF_000151845.1 Pteropus vampyrus | reverse complement strand
TTCCTATTTATTTTTCTTATTTTTAATCTAAAAAGAAAAATCATATCTTTTTCTTTTTAAAAGTACACAGTCCTTCAGCTTTGATTTTACTTTCAAACCCCTTATCTTTTATTCTCAAATCCCGATCTTCTGTGTAATCTCATCCTTACTTAACCAAAATCATCTATCTTATAAGAATGGTGATTCAATAAATGAAGTCACATAGGAAACTTAATAAATGGTAAAATATGGGAAAAGAAAAGGCAAGAAATAGCCACAGGAAAGAAAACAGAATATCTAACATGAGTGCAGACAAGAAGTGAAATTAGAGAAAGGGATTGGTTGACAGTGTTGAATGCTGTAAGGGAAGTGTAGATGAAAAGGGAGAATATTATGGAATCATTTCCCTTTTGTAAAAAGAAATAGATTACTCTTTACATTTGCAAGGAGGTGTGTTGGGGTCAGGGCCAAAGTTGTTGGTTTCTACTGAAGACAGTGTATGCGTGTGTGTGTGTCTATGTGTGTGTGTGTGTGTGTGTGTGTGTGTGTGTGTGTGTGTGTGTGTGTGTGTGTGTGTGTGTGTGTGTGTGGTGAGGGAGGGAGGACAGTTAGGTTTCAGATGTCCCTGGCTTTTCTTAACTCTGAAGAGAGGCACTGTAGCTCCAGGGAAACTGAGTGCTAGAGAGAACTTACTGAAGCTTTTGACTTTGAAAAGTACAGCAATCAGTGATAAAACTTTAATCTTCATTTTCCACATATATAGGGTAATGAAATATTCTTACTGGTTTGGTGTCATTCATTCTAATGCTATTAACCAATTCTGTAAAATTGCTTTTAAATGCATCTTTTTTATTATTCTAAATCCTACTGTCAAATTTCAGTATAATCTGTATCTCTTTTTTTCTTTTCCAATTGTAAACCCATGAGTGAACACAATGGCCTTTTCCTCTATTCTGCCTTGCATATCTGTTCCTTTCCACTCCTATTTCCACCAGTGTCACCTATAACCTCTGTTTTCCTTGTGGTTTCATTCAAAGCAGTTTATTTATTTTCAGTCTCATAAGACCTGCTGTATCTCACTGACTACTATCAGGTACATTTTCTTCAAACATCACACTTCTTTTCAGGTTAGTTCTTCGATCAAATGCATATTTGATTCCCATTACCTTAGAATAAAGTCCAATCTCGCCAGCCTAATTATTCACAGTTTAGTTCAATTGATTTTACTTTCCTTGCCTGACTTTCCATCAGTCTATTCTAGGTGAACTAAATTCTACTTTGTGTGGACTTCTCTGAAATTGCTGTTTCCAGCCCTACCCATCTAAGCAAATGACACTAACCACTGGAATAAAACTCAAGTCTCAGGTTGGTTGTCCACTGGCCTTCTTTGACCCATCAGGTGAGTCGGCAGAAGCTCTGCATATTTCCATCATGCCTCAGGTTACACATGTTATCTCATGAATAACTTTATTGAATTCTTTGTATATTCAATTTTTAACTCTATCTTACAGTCATGGAAAAAAGATATAATTAGCTTAAACTGATGTTTTATTGGGATAAAAATAACACTAAATAATCAAAGGAAAAAGTATGCCCTTCAATTAAATAATATAGAATATATTTATAAATGCAGAAGAGAACCTGAAAAATGGGGAGCTTATTATCGTAAGCTAAAAAATATCCTTATTTCACTAAAAAAAGTGTATTTAGAAATTGACAAAAATTTTAAATAAAATACCGAATATTCAGTACTGAAATTTACTTGTAAAACTCAAATAGATTCTAAATTATTATTGAATACATATAGAAAACAATAATTTAGGATAGACATAGAAATTAAAAATCATCTGCCACTTGCTATATTTAGTAGGTGTGGTTTAAAAATACAGACATACAGAACCTTATTATG
>NW_011916130.1:0-2974 GCF_000151845.1 Pteropus vampyrus | reverse complement strand
CTCCTTCCTTCCTTCTCTCTCTCTCTCTCTCTCTCTCTCTCTCTCTCTCTCTCTCTCTCTGTCATCGACCACCTATCTGTCATCATCTATCTATCATCTATCTGCATCCCTTAACCCACAGGAGGAGGACTGGAAGATGATGTACCTGTTTTCTCAATTTTCTCGCCTACAGGCATATCTAAAGTCCGTTTGCAGAAGGTGGCTTTATGTACCCACTCTGTGGGCAAATGAGATGGCTAAAGAAATAACTCCAGCCTCCAGGGAAGACAGACCCACCTGCCACACCTCCTTCTTCACACTGACAAGCCCAGAGCGTAGTGCGCCAGTGCAAAGGTGGCCTCTCCCCGTCCCAGGGCCGTCAGGCACAGTGGACAGTCACCTGCACCCCAGCACACTCGGACATGGGCTCAGAAAGCTCCCTTCCTTCCGCCCAGACAGCTGAACTGCGTGCCCCATCATTCTCAGAAATCCCCGCCACCACGACTTTGTACCATTGGACCAGCTAGCTCCACAGCCTCCAGTCCCTATGGCTGGGCCTTCCCCACCGTGTTTTAAAACACACTTACTGGGAATAAGGGTGCCTTTGAGCCCTCTGAGCAGTCACCCGCCTGTCCCCTGAGACCCGCCAGTTTCCCACCTGCCTCCCACTGACTGCAGCACTGGGCTCTCTGCAGCGTTCGGGGTTCTCATAAGAACATGCTCCCCGGGGATGATTATGGCGTTTGTCATTTTCCAGAACTCCCTACGCTTCACGTGCTACCCTGATATTGCACTCTTCCGAGACGAACAATCCAATTCTGATATGAGTGGCAAAAGCATACACGTTTATTTCCAGTCAGGGCCGGGAGGAGACATCCTTGGGTGGGATGGGAACAAGTTAGAATGCCACGTGGGAGCTAGGGGCTTGGGGGACGCGGGGAGAGGCCTCAAGAAGTAAGGTGGGGGTAGGGTTCACAAGAGGGCACAGGGCAGATACAGGAGGTAGAGGGAGATCACCAGCACCTGGCCAGCTGTGGTTACCCCAGGAGTGACCCTCCTCTGCCCTGGGGCATATAGGCTTGGAAGGGCTTTGGCTTGATCCTCTCCCCACCACAAACTTAAGAGCTCCAGCTCCCCTCCAGCCCAAGAGCACCCTTGTCTGAGGTCAGAGCTCTTCCCCATGGCCTTAGAAACCAGGGCAAAGGGCAGGAGAGGAAGTCAGTGCCCATCAATCTCATTCAAACTTTACCCTTCCTACTTTGCACATGGGGCTTTGATTTTACAGGTACCCCTGCCCCCCACCCCACAGGGCTAAACACCTCCTCTCTGCCTGGCCCACACCCCACACTTCTCAGACTGGGGAATGGATCCAGCAAAGGAGAACAGGTCTCATCTCACCTGGGCAGTGAAGCAGTGGGTGGGAGGAAGAGGCCCTCTTCCCTGTGAAAACCTTTTTGGGTTTCCTGGGGCCTGCTGGCCAGAAGCCCCTCTCTGGGAGCCTTTTGGGCAGCACCACAAGCTTGGTCTTGGAGAAGGCGGTGGCATCTCTTCCTCTTCCGCTCCCACCAGCGGTCCCCACCTGGGGCTCCCGCCACACCCACGTCTGCAACCTTCTCCCCATCAACTAATTTGAGGCCCTCTCCCTTTTATTTTTCTGAACACACTGGCCTTCCCAGGGCAGCCACACACACCACACACACACACACACACACACACACACACACACACACTCCCTCCCAAGGCCTATAGGTGGGCAGATGGCAGAGGACAGAGACGTCCGACCCAGGGCGCAGGCATCCGGTCTCAAGACTGGGCTTCCGGCTTTCTGGATTTTGGAAGGCAGCGGGAGAACTGGGACGGGAAAGAAATGAGCAGGGGATGCAGGCCGGGTTTTGGCAGCAGAGGAGGGAGGTCCCCCCTCTTTTCCTTTTTTCTTGGGTATAGAGGGTACAAAACTCAGCCTTTTACAATGGTCATCGGGGATTTCAGTGTGGACGGAAGAGCTGTCATCAAAGAGACCCAAATCTCACCACAGGGACTGGACTGGCGAAGATGGTATTGTTGCCAATTTTCTCATTCAGTTAAAATCCAGAAAGTTTAAATGGACCTTAAGGAAGCTGACCCTTGTCGCTAGCAAATCACCGCCAGAAGGAAAACTTAAATGAATTTTGGAAGCACAATGCTTAGGCCTCTTTAAAAGTCAGCTAAATCCCAACAGAGCAGCCCAAAAGCCCTCCCTGCTCTGTGAGCCCCACCTCAAACTGCCTGAGACCCTGACAATCTGGGCCTGGGGGACTGGGCAGGTGGCCTGGGTGAGGAACTGACTTGGGGCGAGGTGGGACAGAGCATTCTTACAGAACCCAGGACTCAGGAGGAAAAGCTGGCAACGCCCCCGAACGGCGGGACACTCCTTGAATCCTACTTCTGCTTCTGACCCACAGGACTAGGTCCATCTGACAGACAGATGGACTTAGCGATCCCTCCCCCTCCCAGGAAGCAGTGCCCTGGAGCAGAAGCCTGTCCCTAGCAGCAGTTTCTAGATGACATTTAGGACCCTCTCTGCTCAAGGGCCCCCAGAAATAGCAGAGCTGGAGGTAGGCCTGAAAGGCAGTGGAGAGTTTACATGTGCAGGTGGGACCCTAAGTCAGTGAGGTGTGCCCGTGAAGTACCTGTGTCCCCAGAGGGAGACCGAGGCAAAAGGAAGCCAAAGAGGGACTCAAATAGTGTACTGTCTATGCCTTTTTTTCGCTTTAGGTACTTTTTAAAAAATACTTGTTCACTTTCAGATCTGCCACTTTTAATCGTACAAGGAACTTCACATTTGCATTTTTTCTTTTCAAAATCATAAAGTTCAACTCCTCTTTAATATCTCTCCCAACCTCAGCGTCCTCAAGTCTTTCTCAGCGGTGACTGGCCTGGGGCAAACCTCTCCAGTTCTTTCTTGACACGTTCATATCGTATATATATTTCCTTAATACGTGTGAAGTATGTCTGA
>NW_011916129.1:0-1712 GCF_000151845.1 Pteropus vampyrus | reverse complement strand
GCTAAAAGTGAAATAATTCAAATACTACTCAGTCAATTGATGAACACAATAATATATGGTATAGACATACAATAGGATATTATTCAGCCATAAAAAAGAACAGTGTTTAATATGCCACATCGTGGATGAACCTCAAAAACATTGTGTACAAAAGGGTAGATTTATAAAGACAGAAAAGGGAATCAGTGGCTGTCTGGGGCTGAGGCTTGGAATAAGAATTCACTGTAAGAAATCTAACCAGGGGGCAAATGCGTTCTAAAACTGATTTATGGCGATGGTTACACCACTCAGTAAAGTTATTTAAAATCGTTGAATTGTGTATTTGAAATGGCTGAACTGATGATAAGTAAATTTTTAGGTTTTAGGACCTATATAGCTCAAGAACTGGCCACTGTAGACTGTTTTGTTATTTTAAAACAGAGTGATGACACCATTTAGCTTTTCTAAAGTTTTCAAGGATAAAGTGCTTCATTTTATTTATCTGAACTTCAGGTGCATAAAAATGCTACAACGACTTAGAGCAGAAATGACCATGGGGCCAGGACCAAAACATTTTATTTGTACAGAGGCGAGGAAGCCACGTCCCCCTTTCTTCAGAGCCTCTGAGAGGTTGATTTAGGAACCAATTAAGTAATGACAGCTTTTCTCCCTCATCCTGACATCACTGTCACCTGAGCCTGGTGGCAATGACTCCTCACTCGGCAATTCCAGCCACCCCAGCTGGAGTTCCTCAGCCACCTAGGGCAGCCCACAGCTCCATTCTTTGCCTAAGGACCAGATCCGAAGAGGCACCATAGTGTAGGGGGCGGCTGAAGCAGGGCCACCTGACAGCTCTCTCTCAGGACACACTTTCAAACAGCCTTGCAGGGGATGCAAGCCCTTCTCCTGTCTCCGGTGACTCTTCTTTTGGGAGATTCTGAAGGCTTGAGTCAGGCCCATTCATTCTTTACTTGAACTGGGTGACAGGATGACATATCAGCCTAGCTTTCCAGAATGGACTTCATCTTATTCCAGGATAGTGAGATGAAGTAGCCCTTGGCAGAAACCAGGCAGGGCAATAGATTCCATCTTTTCTCGGTCCCCTCCCAGTCAAGATTTCAGGCCCATCTTGGCCATCATCTCCTCGTAGACTGTCCACGCCATGGCTGCCATCAGAGTCCTGCGGAGGGCCCGGGGAACACCGCCCTGGAAGAAGCCACGCAGCCCATAGTCCTATGAGGAAAATGAACGGTAAAACTCAGTTAATTATCAATACAATTACACACCTGGCACAAGAGTGAGGGTCTCTCTCTGTTAGCTCATTTTTGAGTCTTAGTTTTTAGACTTTCACAAATAATGTCAAAACTGTGACTAATGGGTCCAAAGAGACAATGACCTTTAAAAAAGCATTTTTTTTTTTTTTTTGGCATAATTGCTAAGCTTTATCTTTTTTAGGCTTGCTCTATCCAGGTGAGTTTCTTAGCTAAAGATCTTCATACAGGGTTGCCGAGAACAGGTGTACAGTGCATAGAAGCACCAGGCTCCAAGTGGCAGATGAAATCCAGACCAAGGCCGTCCACTTGCCGAGCCCTGGGCCCTGCCTCCAGGCTGAAGTAAAAAGGTATCTTTTTGAAAATTTGTCTGCCCAGAGGGAGTGTTTCTATTTTGTAATTCACTCTATGTTCCTGGTGGCCATATATAAGAATTAAAGACAAAACACTGCTTTTCCTCCC
>NW_011916128.1:0-1971 GCF_000151845.1 Pteropus vampyrus | reverse complement strand
AATAGATGCGTTGGCATGTGTGGTTCTGGTCAGCACAGCAACAAGCACACGCCACTATGTGTTTTTCCTATACAGGTTGAAACATTTTGTCTGAAAGTAATTATCCTCAATATGCAAAAATATGATCTGAAAAAAAAATTTGCCGAGTTCTTTTATTTTACCATAATTTAGGAATTATACTAATATGGCATTATGCAATTCAAAATAAGTTTCCGTATGCACTGCTATGTATGTGCCAAGCTCTAGCCAAACAGAAAAATACAACTCAGTCTCTGCTCTAAAGGAACTCACAGTCTAGTGGTGAAGTCATTAATAAATGAAGAACTGTTCTTTGATTACTGGCCAGTTATTATTTATATTACCCGCCCCCAAACCCAAAGCTCTGCAAGCGTGCTGACACACGAGGGATCAAAATAAATCACATTGGATTTTACTTCTTTATTTCCCCCTCTAAGCGCTTAGCTCCCTTCATATCTTCGAGATGGGCATAAAATGCTTGACAACATGACTCTCCCTTAAAATCCTTGGCACCATAGGACTTGAGAAATATTTATCATAAGGGCGATCTTGTTAATCCAAAGATAAGCACGTGGGTTTGGACCTGCCCCCAAGATGTGCGTCCAAGCCCCTCAGCCTCGTTTTTCTGGGGTTTTGTTCACTCATTTCTAAGATCCACCTTAAAAGGCTCAAGTGCGTTCCAGCTTTAAGATTTCTTCCCTTGCTTTGAAATTTCTATACCTAGTTACTACCATTTCAAAAAGTTACTTTAGCGTTCCAAGAAGCCCTCTTACAATCGGGTCTTGACTCAGCAGGCACGGAAGCGGTGATGGTCCTGTGGCATTTCCTGCTTCCCCAGAGTCCCAGATTTCTAGAGGAATGTGTAAGAAGACACCGTGCTGGCTTTCTAGTGGGAGCGTCCTTCCGTCCGTCCTTCCTGAGGTGTGTCGCTAGGCGACCCCAGGTGTGGCGTTGGCCTTTCCTAGCGCGAACTGATCACAGCGCAAGAACTCGCGCCCGGGACAACCTGCAAACGACGGGTGCTGACTTTTTGTGGTGCTGTCCCTTGCCCTCCGGCCTCCCTCTGGGTCCTGAGGGTGCCATTTCAAAGTGCTCTGTCCCAATATTCCAAACCAATGGCCCTTTCTAGAAGGGGCTGCCCAGGGTCAGGCTCTTAGTGAACTAGGACTGCTCGGAGTGCCGTCTTGGGAAAACCATGTCACTCTTCTCTTGAGTTTCCGAAGCGCCGACAGCCGGACATCTCGGGCCACTTCCGAACCTCAAGGGCCTGTCACGACATCCCCGACCGCCCTGGACCTAATCGCGCCTTGGAAGGGCGGGACCAGACAGCAGTCTCGCGTGTCGGGCCCGCCCCCGGCCGCCCCGGCCCCGCCCCCGGCCGCCCCGCCCCCGGCCCCGGCCCCGCCCCTGCATCCAACCGGATCGCGGTCACGTGCCCTGATCCCGCCCCTCAGACGCGGCCTTTCTCGCGTCGAGCTTCCCTTCCGCCGGAAGTGGGGCGATTTTCCCTTTCCGGTTACGGGTCCCGGAGCGGAGGGGGTGGCGGGACGGGGCAGCCGAGCGGCGGCGGCGGCGGCGGGGGCGGTAATGGCGGAGCTGGTGCAGGGGCAGAGCGCTCCTGTGGGGATGAAGGCCGAGGGCTTCGTGGACGCCCTGCACCGGGTCCGGCAGGTACGGGGCGCGGCCGGCTGGCAGGAGCACGGGAGCCCGAGGCGGAGCCGGGCCGGGCCCGATGGGGAGGAGGGGGTCGGGCCTGGGCCATGAGCTGCTCGGCCTGACCCTTCAATTGGACTTGGTCGTTCCTAGGGGCTCCTGCATCCGGGAGGAGCTTAAAAGTAAGCGCTGCCGCGAGGATCAAGTCCAACCCGTCGGTTGGTTCCCCTGGTGTCTTGCATCGCTGGATAGAGTTAGACCGGCACGCCCGGCCCCATCGTGTGAGGCCGGGACTGGACT
>NW_011916126.1:0-1951 GCF_000151845.1 Pteropus vampyrus | reverse complement strand
AGCTTGCTGCTTTCTTTTAATGGTCCATGTAGATGAAATATCTCAGTATATTTCTTGTCTCCTTTGTTTCCAGGAAATCCAGAAAATAATTAAGGATCAAACTACAATCTTTGGTGCTTACCAGGTAACTAGTAACATCTATTCATCCTCCAAGTTTCATATAATTTCTCTTCTCTTTTTTTATGATGCGTAAAGCTATATACCATCTCCAATCCTTTTGCAGTAGGCAGGACTTATGCTCCAAATAAATAGTAAATTATGATAGCTTCAGCCAAGAGCAAATGATTCTTGACTCAAGCTCCAAAGCTTAGCTCCATATACACAAGCACTGTCTCTCAATTCCAGGGGTACTGCTGAAAATGAAAGACTCTTAGCTGATCCCCCAGTATCCTGAGAAAGATGCAGTCTTTTATGTGAGTTCTTTCTTTGATACTGAAAATTGTGGAGCCAGTAGGAGATGATTCAATTTTGTCCTTCTTCTCAGTCAACCTGGATACCATTTGTTATGTCTGAATTGCGGTCCCCCCACCAGCAAAATTCGTAAGTTAAAGTCCTCTCCCCCAGTAACTCAGAATGTAACTGTATTGGTGATAGAGTCTTTACAGGCATGATTAAGTCAAAACGTGTTGATTAGGGTGGGCCCTAATGCAATATGACTGGTGTCCTTTTGAATAGAAAATTTGGACATAGATGTGTGCAGAAGAAAAACCACGTGAAGACACAGAGAAAAGATAGTCATCTACAAGCCAAGGAGAAAGGCCTCGGAAAAATACAAACCTAGGACACCTTGATCTTATACTGCTAATATCCAGAATGCTGAGAAAATAAATTTCTGGTGTTTAAGCTACCCAATCGGTGGTAATTTGTATGGCAGCCCTAGTAAAAAAAAAAAAAAAAAAAAATGCACTTTTATATCCTCCCACAGAAGAGTGAAAAGTGAATTTAGCCTTTAATATTTTCATAAACAGGGTCAAACCATAAATTGGCCACAATTTGGTTTGAAGATATGAAAGCATGTAGACACTGAACACAGGGACTAGAATGTCAGAAGCCAGTCATGCTTACAGGTATCAGCTACAGCCCAAGCGAACTTCTGGAAGATTCTAAAGCACAGTCAGTGTGATCAACAGCTCATTCCTCTGAACAATACTGTGGTAAAGTATGCTAACAAAGGGGAGGGAGTATCAAAGAGAAGATTGTTTCCTGTAAGGCCCAGAGGCTGTGCTTCTCCCCTGGGTTCTAAGCTACCACAGTTGGCAGTGTCCTCTATGGCTCAAACCCACCAATTATCATCTTCTGTTCATCTTTTGAAATTGCTTTAATCTCTGCCTTTTGTTAAACATGCATGGTGGAAGGGCAATCTAGGACCTTATCTCAGGGCCTGAGGGAGAGACCCTGGAGTGTGGGCGTCACAGGTCAATATTCACATCGAAATCCCATTGACCCAAGAGAGACAGGAGAGCACTGCTTGGCCCAGAGGATTTTTGCAGTAGCGCAGGTCTACTCAAATCATGGTTGGACAACATTTCCAGCATCTGCTTTGATCTTATGAGGACTATGGAGGAGAGGATGGGGAGAATTGATGAGTGAAAATTCAGAAGCGGGAAACAGTTGTCCCTTTTAGATAAGCTAAAAGGCACACACAGATACTTCCTTTTCTTCCTCTCTTCCTTTTCTTTTTTAAATTACAGCAGTATTTCCCTTTTGTAAAGGGTATGTAATATTTATGTATCCAAAGAAAGTTTTGCCAATGACACTCATTTTCTATTATTGTCTTCAGAATGTGGTATAGACAGAGCTATTGCAAATATATTTCCGCGATGTTATGCCAGTGGCCAACCTTGATAAATAAAGGCTGACATCCATTCTCTTCTGATCTCTGCTAAATGCATCGGTGACGTTTTTCTACTAGATATCAGTTGAACCCATCCATGCAAGGATGCCAGCCTTT
>NW_011916125.1:0-8206 GCF_000151845.1 Pteropus vampyrus | reverse complement strand
TCACCTTCGTGGACATGAGACCTAACATTCAGTGGAAAAAAAATTAAAAAAAAAAAAAAAGACTGGTCACAACCAAAAGTTGGGAATGTTATTTTGTATGCAATTAAGGAATCAAAGAAATAGGCAAATTTCTGTTACTCATCATCTTAAGAAAAGTAGGGTATCCTGACTGCTCAAATATTCTGGCTAACGGCCAGCTACTACCCATGTGATGTTCAAAGAATCAGAATCAGAATCAGGATCAGAATCAGAATCAGAATCCACTCCCCTGCAGAAAGTCAGGTTATCATGGATATGATTTACTTGCTCCATTAAGGCTCAGAACATACCTTTGACATTTCGCTTCCTTAGGAGAATCATTAGGGTCATTTATTCATTCAACATATATTTTTCAAGTGTGCATTATGAGCTTAACACTGTGTTAGGGGCTTGGTCCCAGCTGGCAGCTTCATTAGGGAAAGAGACAGATATCAAGGTCAAGGCTATCTCCTCAGTTCCTAAAACAGTGCCTGACACACGGGAGGTAGAACTTTTTGTTACTTTTACTCTCTTCAACAAATTCTACAAAAACTTATTAAGCACCTACTTGAGAGCTTTACATGTATTATCTCATTTGGTTCTCACCACAGCCTTACGAACTAAGTATGAGCATCTCTCCCATTTTACAAGCAAGGAAACCGAGCCCCATGGATATTACGGAGCCTACTCAAGGGCAGGCAACTCGTAGCAGCGGAGCAGGAGTTCAAACCTGGGCAGGCTGGTTCCAGGGGCCTTGCTCTTTGCTACTGGACAGAGCATTGTGTAATTGGATGATTACACAATTCTAAGACAGTCTCAGAAAATAAACCGGATAACACAAGAACCTCAAGGACCATAAAGTGGCAGTCAGTAAGTCGAACATGGTGCCCAGGTACGTGGCTCCATGTCTTCCATCCGCTCCAGCTCCCACCATGCCCTGCGTTTTCCACACATTGATATTTCAGCGCGGAGCCCTAGAGCTTTTGAATTTGTGATCCCCTCACAAAAAGGAGTCCCCAGGGGCAAGTTCCTTCAGGCAGAAAAGCGAGGAGCAGCTCTCCTCTTTCAAGAGGTTGAAATTTCATTGAAAGTCAATGGAGAGGCCGATGAAGTCTTTTCTACATGGATTATGACACTTAAGTCAGATGCGTCAGATGATACCACCATTTTTTTAGCAATATATTTGAAACAGAGCAGATCTTGCCAACCTAGGACCTAGAAACTTGGGTGCATGCCCTGAAGAAACTCTCCTAAGTGTGAACAAGGAGAGGTGTCCAAAGTATTTATTTAAATATTATTAAAAATTTGTTTTGAGAAAAAATCGCCACTATCTCAATGTCCAGCCTTAGAAGAATGGAGAACTTGCAGCGCGTGGAACCTGAGGGCTTTAAGGATGAAACCGAAGAAACCACAGCCACAGGCACGAGCATGAAGAAACTTTCAAACAGTAGTGGAAATCTCAAAGCCACAAAAAAAAAAAAGTTTCAGAAATAAATGACTGGCGTAAAAAATCATATGTATTTTTATGGATACAGATATAGATGGTAAAAGTATAAAAATATACATGAGAATACCCATTAAATTCGCAATTAGGGGTGAGGGGAAATAAATGGAATGAGATCGTGGAGAGGCTTCCAACTGTACTGCTGCATATTTTAAAGCCGGGTGGTAAGGATGTGGATGTTCACCATAGTATTCTGTATACTTTTTGTGTGCCCGAATAATCCATAATTCAAAACTTACAAAGAATTGTTAGGAAAATTGATCTACGGTAGACTGAAGAATAGACAACTGAAGTAGGAGAGACAAATAAGGAGGTTACCACGTAATAGTACGTGAGGAGTAGAGGGGCAGCGGTAAGAATACAGAGGGACAAAGTAATAAACTCGTCAGAGGAAAATTTGACAGGAATTATAATACAAGAATGGGGAAAGAGCAAAGCCGCACAGTTTTAAGGCTGAAAGAATGAGTGATCCAAAGGATGGTAGGTACAATGAGCGTTTTGAACATGTGTTTGTTGGGGAGATTATTTCATTTTTCTGTCAGCTAAAGCAATGCCAGGTAGGCAATGGAGATACCCAGCTCTTGGAAAATCATACCTATCTAATAGCAGAATTTAAGTTTTCCATAGCTCCCTTACCGGATCGACTTCAGACCCATGTGACTTGACAGTATTCCAAAGATACTCTCATAGGCCACTAAAAATGCATATGGTTCAATAAGTAAAAATGTCTTCGGCCCAATCATTGTGCACCATCAAAATAATGAAGAGAAATGTAAATATCTGTTAATCGCAGCAATTTCAAATAATTGTTATGGTCAATTTCTTATTCCTTAAGGAATAATCAGCATTGACCCAAATGATCAGATGATTTGGGGAAACAGCCAGAATTAGAAGTCAAGACTCCCAGATTTGAAATGATGATCGTACTGTTAGCTTTCTGAAATTTTCGTGGCCGATGATTTAACTTTGCTGATTCTATTTTTCCTCCTTAAAATGCGATTGGAATACCTAATCCATAAATCCAGCAGGAGAGTATAAAACAAATTGGAATTCATCAATTAGGAAGCACTCAGATTTCCTCAAAGATGGTAACTGTATAAATATAAGATATTATTATTAATCTAAAAATCAGTAGTGGATCTATGTGGTGAAGAACATTCATTCGCACTCATCACAAAATCATTACAGCTGTGACAGGTTCACTTTAGATAAGTACAATGATGGGGAGGACAGCTTTACCAGGGAAAAATCACTCTTTTTACAGAATCCTATTCTTTTTTTATTGATTTCCTTTGAAAGGCCAGAAATCAGATCATTTGGTAGAGCTTAAAGTCACTTTCTGGGCATATATTCCTGGTAGTCCTTTTCTAAATACATAAACCCACCCAGTGTGCAGAAATAAATCCCACACATCTCGACAGTACATTTTGAACCAAATTTCGAGAGAGAACTACTTGAAGTTTCCATGAAGACATGGTCCTCTTGAATTTCCAGCTCCATGTGCTACTTCTTCTTCACTGCATTTCAAGTTATGAATGATACCCAGGTTGTGTTTTATGCTCCATGAGCATTCAGAATTACTCCTTGCTCTCTAGAAGCTTAAATTTTACTGAAATGTGAAAAATCCCACCTCCCACTCCCCAAGGTTGTCCTCTGTGATGTGCATTTTCCCTTTTCTTCTTTAAATGTTCTGGAGTTGTAGCAAATGCCTTCTGTACGAGTGGTTACGGGAAGACATGAAGGCTATGATCTCTGAAGTCCAGAGGTAAGAATTCATTCAACTCAAGTTCATGTGTTGAAAATCCAGCTGTTAAAAAGCGTGCAGCCATCCTTTCTTACTGACGGTTGGTCTCTTGTTCCATAACTGAGAAGCTCACTTCTTCCAGTGGCTGTCACTCTCTGAGTAACCCAAGTTAAGCCTTAAAAATAATTTGTCGCTTTGACATTTCAGGTCATGTGAGAACGGGCTTAGATTTACTTTTTCATTTGAGTCACTAAACCTGCGGGGACAATCAATGATTTCTATAAAATCTAAGTATTAAATATTTTAGGATTCTTGCTACATTATTAATGGCATGAATGTCAACAAGGTATGATTTACAGGAATTGGAGGTTTTAAGAGTTGAGGGTGTGTGCGTGTGTGTGGTTGGTTGGCATTTATCATTTCCCTGCCAGTGACATTTAGTTGGAGCATCCTTTTTTTGATTATTCCCTAACATTTTTGTTAGGGAATAATCTTTAAAAACAAAGCAGTGTTAAATAATTTCTGGTTTCATTGGAATAAAAGCACAGTCTTTATGTAGGTAAAATATATCCCAAACTTGGCAGTGGTGTGAGAGTTGAAATTTTTATATGATAGTAGAAAATGAGCTGATTACTCAAAGAAATGAAGGAGCAGACTTTCAGGTACATATGTTCACATATTTGTACACATGCATATACACAACATGCACACGATTTGTCTGTGTTGAAATATGTTATAATTAACAAGAGACTTCCAAAATTTACTGTCAAATATAAATAAATTTTGATTAATTAAAGACCAAAGCACTAGTGAAGTCATTTCATTTATTGTATTACCAGTCTCAGCTTTTGTTCAAATAAATTTAGTTGTTTTTCATAATTTGAAAGCCGAATGCTCATCAAGGATCTGTTTTGATGGCCAAACACTGTGCTCCGTGCTTTACATGTACGATTTTCATTTAATCTCGACGGCAACTCTACAAATAGATACTATTATTGAACAATTTTATGGTTGAAAAAAATTGAGACCTAGATTTATAATTTGGTCAACATCATGAAGATATAAGAATCAGAGCTGAGGCTGAAGCTCAAATTTGTCTATATGCAAACCTTGAGAACTACGTTGTTACCTATGTTAACTTTCCAATGTGTGGCAGTCTCTTAGTCATAGAATGATGACTAAAAGAGATCTTGCTATGAAGTGAATGTGTGTACCTCCCTAACATTCATGTCGAAGCCTTAATCCCTCCTGTGACAGTTTTTAGAGGTAGGACCTCTGAGAGGTAATGAGGGTTATATTAAATCATAAGGGTGGGGACCTCGTGATGGGAATAATGCCCTTATAACAAGTGGAATAGACCTGAGTTTTCTCTCTCTTCTCTGTTGTGCACACACCAAGGAAAGCCATGGGGAGACATAACGAGAAGACAGTCACCTGCAAACCAAGATAAGAGCCCTAACCAGACACTGAATATGTCAGCACCTTGACCTTGGACTTCCCACTCTCCAGAACTATAAGAAATAAATGTCTGTCTGTTGTTTAAGTTACCCGGTCTGTAGTATTTTATTACAGTAGCTCCAATAGACTAAGAGAGAACCTGTAGGTAAACTACATCACCTTCATTTAAAATATGAGTAAATTAAATCCTGGAGACTGGGTTTGGACAAAGTTATACAATTAGGTGCCATTTTTAATATCCTTGTGTGTCACTGCCACTGTTAGATCTCTAGGACTGCCAATGACACAGCCCCTTTCTCCCTCGCCACCCACAGGAGAGAAGAGGGTTAGTTAGGGAGGCTTATTTGAAGGCAATGCTGTCAGTGGTAAGAGCTTCATCTGGTAAGATGCACTTACCCTGGGCCTTCCCAAGAAGTGCAAGGCCCTGATAAAATGGTACAGAAACACAGGCTAAAGCCTGTGTGCTGGTCAATCAAAACTACCCTTGATAAAGCTAAAGAACTAGCACCTCACAGCAGATATGTGGCCAGAAAGGGCTGACTGCAAAAATGCCCAAGATATTTAGGTTAAATTCTACCATTCTCCTTTGGCTAGATTCCTCCATCTCTCTCTCTCTCTCTCTCTCAAATTTGCACAAACCAAACTCTATAAATATAACCTCATGTCATTCTGAGAAGTCAGTGTGCACCAGAAGAATGGGGAGTTTGAGTCCCATCTGATCCTGTTTAAGAACAGTTTAGAGTTGACCAGATAAAGAGGCCTTGTTTTTGACTTCTTAATTTTCCTCCCTACTCGGTAAAGACCAGAGCGTGGTTAGACCAAAGATGGGTAACTAAACGAGACTTTGGTCCAAGACACCCATTGCTGCAATAACCCTTGCTGGAATGTAATAAAATGCGCCAGCTCTCCTAGTGCATTTTCCCCACCTACCCCAAGTCAAGAAAATTTAGGTGTGATTATAGCGGTGATCACTTTAAAAGTCACTCCTTCATTGGTGAATCTTGTTAATATGAATCTTGAAGAAATAACCATTAAGTCATTATTGGTATGTATACTATGTCACTGTGTATACTGAATGTTTCTTGTTGGATCGAACTATGTATGGTGCTTTAAGAAAAAAATAATGATGAAAAAACAGCAACAGAAAATATAAAACAGAGAGATGAAGACTGAAAGCAATATACATGTCATCACAGAAATCACTAAGCTCACAAAACGAAGCTGTAGAAAATTGATATCATAAAAGCCAGGTCTCTGGGAACTACAACGTCCTGATTATATGTGCAGATTTTTATGAATATTTCCGACGTCACCCATATCAGAACAAATAATGCAAAGAAATAGCCCATACGAAATGTACTTACATCAATAAAAGACGGGTTGATTTTCCTATTGTTGAATTTAAATTACACACACACACACACACACATATATATATATATATATATATATATATATATATATATATATATATATATATATATATGTAAAATATATTCATAGAACCAAGTTGAGAATGACAGACTGGGCATGAGAGTTTAAAGCGTTGGGGCTCAACACTCAAACCGTTAGTAATAAAATCGGTGCAAGAAACATGAAAACGACAACGAGTGACTCAGAAACTTTCCATGGCATGAAAACCCTTGACACTAGAGGCTGGCTAATTTCCAAATACCGATGCTCTGACCTACCCTGCCCTGCCCCGCCCCCAAAGTAGATCACACTGCACATGAAGAAATGATTAAATAGTGAAGACCCTCAATGATCGTTCCTCTGAGAGCACACGAAAGAAAGTTCATTTGTCCTCTGACGCTGCCTTTCTCTATGTCCTCCTCTCTGCTCAGTGAAATCTGCAGTCATCAGCCTGGTGCAGAGAGCACATTTGTGCTGCATCTTTAATGCTAATGACATCACTCCCTGGGAATAGAACAAGACGGCAAAGCCAAATTTTAATAAGGAGCACAATCTCTTACCGCCAGACGGTGAGCGAAGCACGCCCTTTTCTGTAAGGCCCTGACGTAGGCTAAGTTGGCTTCTTCACCTGCCGTGCCCTGAGTCAATTAAGCTGACACCTGGCAATCAGCTAGACTCCTCTCTATCCTCTTGCACTACATTCTGCTAATTCTGTCTTCTTAGCACATCCGAGATCAAAGCGTAAATCAGAGAATTCCTCAGAAGCGGCACTCTCTTACATTTGCATGATGAACGGTTAAACACGCTTCAAGATCCAGACTCTCTCATAATTTTTTCTCTGACCCACTCAGATTTAATCACTCCCTCCCACCATCTACCACTCCACACAAGAAAGACCTTCACTGTTTTCCTTAGTACCTGTATTGGAACGATTTGTTTATATGCCTGTGACCCCATCAGCTGTGCACCCCCTGAGGACAAGAACCCTAGTCCTATTTCAATGCCTGATACACAGTAGGATTGGATAAATCTTTGCTAAATGAGAGGGAGTGAGCGAGAGGGCAGCAGCCATCACTAGAATCTAAAGGACGACAAGAACCCACTTAATGTCGTTGTGACAGTGCCATTAAAATAGAAAAAGATCTCGAGTATCGTTCTTCGAAATGTGAGAGTAACCAGGATCTTAAGATACCAAAGACAAACCGAGACGTGCATTCTAACACTAGAGATAAAAAGGGTTTAGGGATCAAGGCCCATATTTCATGACAGTGGACTTGGGACAGTGTGTGAGTGTGAGTGTGTGTGTCTGCGATGGTCTGATAGGTGTAGAGGAACTAAAATTCTTTACAAGGATTTGTTTTTAATAAATTGCGGCAGCTTCCCTCACTGTCTTGTTGGTCTGGTCATCAAATGTGCCTGCATCAAACAATCATGAGCCCAGAGGATCACAGAATGACTGTGACCAGCCCTGAACTTAAGAGGCAAGTATGGATTCCAGGCAATGCAGGCAGAATTTAAAAAAGGTGCTGCTCATTCATCCGACCACTTGCTTTTCTAAAGAGCCAATCTATCCATCAATTATTTTAATGACTTCTTTATTCTTTAGTGGACAGGAGAATCTCCTGATTTTCCTATTACTAGCCCCTGGAGCACAAATCTACCATTGGTATAGTCACAGAATAGTCCTCAAAAGCCGTGAACTTTCTTACGCGATTATAAAATATATGATATATTAATTTTTTTCTAAAAGAATTCACTGGAAAGAATTGTTATACCATCTAAATTTCTACCCAAAAGTACTTGAGAAGAAAATTATAGCTGTGATTATTTCAATAAAAGATATAAAGGAATGAGCCCAATACTTTTATAGATAACAAAGATATACTGAAATTCTCATAAAACTGGGAGCGTGGTCAGTTTAATTTCTGACAAATGCAACTTCAGTTTTGTCCTTCAATTCATGGACAGATGAAACACCTTGCAGCAAAGGCTTAATGTCATATATATCACAGGGATCAGAAGCAGGTAAACAGCTGTCACTGCCTGTCAAAATTAGAAAATATTGGGTA
>NW_011916124.1:0-2492 GCF_000151845.1 Pteropus vampyrus | reverse complement strand
GGGAGGATGCCCATCCTCAGAGTTTTAGGCCCCGGGCCAGAAGCTGCCGCTGCTCCCAGCCGATGCTGCGGAGTTACTTGGAGATTGGGGCGGGACAGAACGGAAAAAGAAAAAGACAAAACCTAGGGGATTTCCCCTGTGCTGACCATTAAAAGCCTCCTTTCCTATTCTGTGGCACAGAAATACGGGGCTTATTGGGGCTCCTTCTGTCTGTACTTGTTGCCTTTGAACCCAGGCTGGGCAATCTTGGGGAAAAATAAAAGGGAAACTTGCTGCGGATCTGCTGGTGCATCGAGCTCGGTTTACTTCCCCAATCTGCCTGCTGCTATTTATTCTTCAGGTTCAAGGTTTATAGACTTCTTAGTACAATGCCTTGCACTTATAGTAAGTGCTCATTTTAGCCACTCAGTGAGAAATATTACTTTTCTAACCCTGCGGCTTTGCCAATGTGTAATTTAATTATCTTTTCCAACATCTTGTTCTACACAGAAAACCATAGAAAGCTAAAAAGTAAGTTTGTGTTGACTTTCTCCTGTTGAACAACAGAAACTCAATGGAGTGTCCTGGGTCACAAGATTCCAAGGAGCTCCTGGCGAGCCCCCAGAGTGGACAAGCAAAAGGGGAGAGGAGCGCCCAGCGCCTAAGCCGCTCTCTGAGACTCGGTGAGCTTCCCTTTGAGCGTGGAGCGCTGTTGCGGAGTTCCACGTTTGTGTTACCTTTCTCTTTAAACCTCTGTGTGCATCGTGACCTGCTCGTGATATTTTGTTCCTTTATGGATAATGTTCTACTTTCCTGCCACAGAAAATCCAGCCGAGTTGCGGCCTAAGAATACTCTTGGGGGTCAACAGAATGAGTCCATGTTTCTTCTCAGGTACGTAAATAAATAACGGCAGAGCAGCGAGGAGTCCATGTGACACAAAAGTTAACCCTTCTTACAGCATCTGTTGTCCTTCTGGCGAACCATGCTACTCAGAGATAAAGGACAGGAATAGAAAGGCCAAAAGCCAGTTTTAGTTTCTTTTCTTCAAAGTTACTGTTAAGTGCTGGCTGAATGTAGATTTTTACTATGCATTTAAAAAATTTTTTTAACCAAACCAACGTTTCTTTCCTAGGTAAAAAAGGGTTAAAACTACTTCATTTTGTACTTCCATTTTAAATAGAATTGAACTTAAAATTTCAGAAGGTCCACTTCTTTATTTGGATAAAGATTTATAGAAAAGAACAGGTTGTGCTTTTCATGTTGATTTATATGGGAATGTTAAACAATGTTTGTAATCATGAAAATATTAAAACAATTAGAATAGTATTTTAAAGTGATTAAGGCCAATGTATTTAAAATTTTAATAACATAAATATTAAGTTATTTATAGTTTTAGTCTCATAGAGAAATAGTTTTGTTTAATGGTATCGAGGTTTTTCCCGATTTGTTTTACCCAAATTTAAATATAGCATATGTTAAATTTTTCTGTATATATCTTTGGTGTTTTAAATTCATGTTTTCAAAAAAACTTTGTATAATCTCTGGCACGTTTGCAAGCCAAGTAAGTACTTATTTAAATAACAAAGAAATAGATGAGTAAGTGAAAGAGAGATGAGAATCCTGATATTTGAAAATTTGAAGGAATTCATTAAAAAAGATGCTGGTGATCTGAGTGGAAGGATTTCTTAAAATGTGAAAAACTCAGAATGAGACTTGTGGGAAATAGAGTAGCCCATTGAGACTATGACAGTTATTGATAGGTGTAGGAGGAATCAATAAAAATAGCTGCAGATTATAACTTGTGACCTAGTAGGTACCAAGGCAATTTTCCATTTCAACCATTTTCTGAAGTAAAATTGTAAATATTATTCATCATTTATGGAATAACCAATCTATTTTATTATGTTACTCCTGCTTACACCAGGAAGCATTTAAAAAATAATAAAATCAATGTTTTGATGTTTCCAGTTAAAACAAAATACTGAATATAACATAGGAGCTGTAAATAAAAGAAAGTAACCAGGAAATTACTTTAAAAACAGTTATAAAAGTAAGAGTGTCATGTAAACACAAAGTTTAAATTTTTTTTTATATAATGAGATCACATAGAATCATAATATTCTACCATTTTCATGAGACGTGTTTTTTCCCCAGAGCACAGTAAACAGAGGATAGAGTTTCTGAAACCTGAATGACGTTCACTGGCCTGTGTTTTTCAGTTCTCGTCCTACTCCAAGAACTAGCACTGCAGTGGAATTAAGTCCTGCTGAGGACAGGGCTCAGAATTCACCACAGAAGACTTCTCCTTCGATCAAGGTGAACAGAGATAATTTTTTTTTTTTTTTAATCTGAGATAGAATTGCTTTCAGATGTTATTGTAATTTTTATGTAATGTGAAATGCATTTGGCATTGAAATGAAATGTAAGTGGGTTATAATAAAATCTCACTCTGCTAATAATATTTTGATTCTATGTGAGATAGAACATCAGTGTAAACATAAAAAATGCATTC
>NW_011916123.1:0-1129 GCF_000151845.1 Pteropus vampyrus | reverse complement strand
GATGGTCATATTCCCCCCTTTTTAACATATATATGAGTATGTACTCAACATGCCTAATAATATTATATAGACAAGAATATAATATCTATTCTTAGGTATGCTGAGTACATAGTCATGAATCTGTTCAAGGCTATAGTATTCAGCATGGTACTGGAGAAAAACAGACACGTAGAGCAATGATACTTAATAGACAGCCGTGAAATAAATCAATGTCTACATGGTAAATTAATCTATGATAAAGGAGGTGAGAATGTAAAATGGAGTAAAGAATCTCTTCAATAAATAGTGTTGGGAAAACTGGGTAGATACATACAAAAAAATGAAACTAGACCACTTTCTTACACCATGTACAAGAATAAACTCAAAATGGATTAAAGACTTAAATATAAGACCCGAAACCAAAAAGCACGTAGAAAAAACATACACTATAAATACTTTGATACTGCTCCTAATAATATTTTTTTGGATATACTTCATCGGACAAGGGAAACAAAAGAAAAAATTAAAGAAATGGGATTACATCAAACTAGAAAGTTTTTGCACAACAGAGGAAACCATCAACAAAAAGAAATGACAATCTACCAAATGGGAAAAGATATTCACCAATGGTACATTTGATAAGGGGCTAATATTCAAAATTTATTAAGAACTCATACAACTCTACACCAAAAAAAAAAAGGAACAATCCAAATAAAAAATAGCAGAAGACTCGAATAGGTATTTCTCCGAAAAAGACATATAGATGGACAACAGACATTCAAAAAGACGCTCAATGTCACTAATCAGAGAAATGCAAATTAAAACCAAAATGAGATATCGCCTCACACCTGTCAGAATGGTTATCATTAATAAATCAACAAACAAGTGTTGGTGAGGATGTGGAGAAAAGGGAACCCTCATGCACTGTTGGTGGGACTGCAAATAGGTGCAGCTACTACAGAAAACAGTATGGAGGTTCCTCAAAAAGTTAAAAATAGAACAACCTTATGACCCAGCAATTCCATTCCTGGGTATTTATCCAAAGAAATCCAAAACACTAAATCAGAAAGACACGCATATCTCTGTTCATTGCAGCATTATTTACATCCCCAGATATGGAAGCAACTAGTGCTCATTGATAGACAAATGA
>NW_011916122.1:0-1688 GCF_000151845.1 Pteropus vampyrus | reverse complement strand
GACACTTAGAGAGGCGGAGACCACATTCACATAACTTTTATTAGTCTGTGGCTATAGTTGTTCTATTTTATCATTAGTGATTGTTGTGCATCTCTTATTGTGCCTAATTTATAAATTAAACTTTACCATAGGCATGTACGCATAGGTAAAATTATAATTTTTATAGGGTTTGATACTCTCTGCAGTGTCAGGCATCTGCTGGGGGTCTTGGAATGTATTTCCCATAGATAAGGGGGGACGACTGTAATTAGTTAGGGTGGCCCCCTAACCTAATATGACTGGTGTCCTTAAATAAAAAAAGGAGAATCTAGACACAGACTTGCACACAGGGGGAGCACCATGTGAATATGAGGGCAGAAACTGGGGTGATGCATCCATCCACAAGCCACAGGTTGCCACTGAACCACCAGCAGCCAGGCAGGAGACATGGGACAGATTCTCTCACCCTTTGCATAAGGAACCAACCCTGCTGACACCTTGAACTTGGTCTTCCAGCCTTCAGAACTGTGAGAGAATCAATATCTGTTGTGAAAGCCCCCCAGTTTGTGGTACTTTGTTATGGCAGACCTAGCAAGCTAATACGGGGGAGTATAGGGGTGCGTCGGATAGGACAGGATTGGGAGGGTCCCTTGGAGGACATGAGTTAAGCTGACACTGGCAATGTGATTCAGTTAGCTTGGGAAAGATAAAGAAAAAAGAGAGAGCATTTTGCAGAAGAAAATAGTGTTTTAACACACAGCTAATCGTTGCTTTACAATTTAGTCTCACGAGCTTGGGTATCTTGTTTCTAAACCCTTAACGTGTTAGGACTTGAAGCAGCGAAGTTCAAGTGGATGGGCTGCTACTCACCATGCAGCTGATAAAACAGACTAACGTGATGGGGGATACAAGAGAACTGTTAAATAAATGGAGGTAGGAAGAGGAGAAACTGACAACCACGTCGCTCTGGGGTTATTGAGTGAAGGGGCGACTGTGACATGATCTCATGAAATTGACTTCCTGGGAAAGGGCTGCTGTGAGCATGAAACAACCTTTGGTATTTACAGTGGGGATGCCGAGCCATCGGTGGTGAGTTTAGCTACCTTAGACATGGCCCGTTTCAGAAGCGAAGCCAGTGAACTGTGGTTTCCTGAACAGATAGATGCACAGAGCTACTTCAGATTATGATGGTTCTCTTCTTGTTACTGCCTTGGATAGTCTCTCTTTTCCAAATGTAGATGGAGAAGGTCTTCTGCCTTCTAAAACTGGGTTTGGTGCCCTCTACCTTCTGCCTTCACAGGACCCTGTTTAACCGGGCTGATTTTAACATCCTCCATCTCACCTGTCTTCTCAGTCTGCCTCCTGTTCCAGACTGTCAATCTCTTTGGAGCATAACCAGAGACTTGAAATGTGTCTCTGAACGCCCCTCACCCCCCGAGCCTAAAAGCTGGCTGAAAGTGAACATTAAATATTTGTTTCACAACTCCAGTTTTAAAATATTCCCATCCAAAGTGGTCAAAATAAAAAGAAAAAAAGATTGCATGCTTAGAGATATAAACCCTTGGGTAACACAAACACCTCATTTGCCAAAGGTTTTACAGTGATATATGCACATTTTTTTCCTCCATTGCAAATCCCTGCTGGTCCCTCTGCCACCAAGATTCAATAAGATGGATTTAATTCTTTTTCTACGTAAACTTTTTCTGGTG
>NW_011916121.1:0-2288 GCF_000151845.1 Pteropus vampyrus | reverse complement strand
TTTTTTTTTTTTTTTTTTTTCTTTTTCCCCTTCCCCCCCCCCGAGGGGGAGGGAAAGGGGGGAGGACCCCCCCCCCCCTTTTTTTTTTATTTTTTTTTTTTTTTTTTTTTTTTCCCCCCCCCCCCCCCCCCGCGGGCCGGGGGTTTTTTTCTTTTTTTTTTTCCCCCCAGGAAAAAATATGGGGGGGGGGGTTCATTTTAACTCACCCACAATGCCCACAAACGCGAAAAATATAGGCTATAGAGACTAAAACTCTGTATTCTACAGCTTATTAGTGAGTTCAATCATCGATTCACCACAGATCACTGAGTTCTTTTATGTGTTGAGGGCTCAGCAGAGAGCCGGACGGGCACGGTTCCTGCGGCGGGCGCTTCCGGTTCTCCCCTCTCATTCCAGCGCCAGCTATGGCGGACATTTCCACACGAGCTCAAACTGGCCTCACGCCTGCGGCGTCCCACCTGACAGGTGTACCGCATGGCATTCTGTCCCAAGAAATTTTCTGACATAAAAAGGGCCTATTTGGACTTTATGCAAATGCAGCCCGGAAGTGTGGGGTCAACAATCCTGGGGTCTACCCTCAACCGATGGAGGACAAAAGCCAGTAGATACACCCGCCAGCTGCCTGTCCTTCATGTAGACAATTCTAGGAAACTTCCCGTACACTCATCACAAGTCTTAGGGGGATCGAACCCCTGTTGGCTACAGCGGCCACCTTGATAGCACACCTTATACTGACTTTTCTTCCTTCTCAGCTCTTCCTGGGATCCCTTTCTAAGTCAACTACCTGCACCTAAATCCTTGACTCAGGCTCTGCTTTAAGTAGAACCAAAGCTAAGACAATTTCTGCTCTCAGAATGTTTATAATTTAATGAGTGTAGAGGCGACGAATAAGTTAATAAACAACAAAGTAATCAGATAGTAAAAAGTGCTGTGCAGAGAATTAAAATAGGGTGATGTGACAGAGAATGCTTCAGGGACTACTTTATGCTGAGTGGTCAGGAAAGTTCTCTCTGGAGCCACAAGAAAAAGCCACCCTTGCGAGAGCATGTGTGGTGGCTGGAGTAGCTGAGACAAAGGCCCTGGGGTGAGAATGACCTTGGTACAGTCGAAAAACCTGAAGAAGGTCAGGGTGGTTAGAACATGTGGACGGGGAAGAGAGGGCTCCAAGACAGGGTCCGAGAGGTAAACAAGGCCAGATCAAGTAGGTTTTGTATAAGTCGGGGTAAAGATTTTAAATCTTATTCCTAGTATGGTAAGGGCCACTGGAGAGTATTAAGAAAACTCGTGTGGCACAGTCTGATTTACATTAATTAACCCTCTCTGAATGTTAGTTTGCTCATCTGTAATTATCTAGAATTCTAGTGGTAACGAGGATTTAATGGAATCATATGTGTGAGGTGCTCAGTACAAAGTCTGAAGTATATCCTTTCTCTCTCTTACTATGTATGATACACACACACACACACACACACACACGCACACACATATATATATATTCACTATAATTACTATTTTATTCTGTGTCCTCTCTCTATAGGGCTCAGAACAAAATAAGAATTTACATATTTACTGGATGGTTTAGAATGGGAGTGATAATGGTCAAAGAAATTGTCATGTTATAGAAAGTTGTAGGGTTCCATGGATTCTGAGCCCAGTTCTGCCACCTAGGAATAAATCACACCCATCTCTGAAGACTCACTTACCTCCCATGCAGAAGAGGGAAAATGATATCATCCTGTGAGATTGTCGTGAGCTAATACATTTAACATGTAAGGTAGATGTGGCTTCTGGGGGCAGGAGGGGGTATAGTGGCGAGTGAAGCATAGTTTTATATTTCTCAGAATCTCATATAAAAACAAACAGAGCAACTAGACAGCATAATCCAAAATCCATGTACATTTAAAACAAAACTGAGTAAAAATGAATGCCCACAAACTCTACAGCACCAACAGCCATAAGCCTTGCATGTTACTGACACCTAAGAAAGTGGGAGACAGCAATAAGGTATCCGATGCTCTGAGTGCATCAGAAGAACCTCAGAACACCCAAGAGGCCTTCACTAGATGGGACAACGGACCAACCTGAAAATGGCAGCTGAAACCAGGAAGGGTTTTTCTGAATCCAGGAGGAGTTTGAGAGTTTCTACAAACTCTCAAAATGGGCCCACAGGACTCCTTTCTATGTCAAGGTCCCACGATAAGGAGAAACTTCTAGGAGCTAAATCAAGGAAAACAGACAAAGAAACAAAAAAATATAGAGAAACTGGGAGAGGAGAATAGAGCCAAGAA
>NW_011916120.1:0-1818 GCF_000151845.1 Pteropus vampyrus | reverse complement strand
TCCAATCAGCTATGCCAAAAGGGGTAGGGTCCATGTGGCATAAACTTGGTCTTTAACTTTTTATTTTATCTGAGGCTACAGACAGGGATGTTTCTCTGAGAAGGGCAACAAACTAAATTGAATTCACCCAAATACTGGCTTTTTAGAATTATTTCTGATATTCTGTGAGAGAAATTTAAGGAATTCTAGCTCAGTAATGAACTTCAGCTCACCTCCTCTATTACCTTTAATGACTAGGTTCTTGCCTTAATCAATTAAACATTTATTGAGCACCTATTATGTATTAGCTACTGATTATACAAAAATTATGCCTGCCTCCAATGTGCTCAGTGTTTAATGGAGGAGCCAAATGATAGATTTATAATTCCAATACCATGTTGTGAATGTTGCAGTAGAAGCCTGTAGACTAAGTACAAAGGATGTACAGAAGAGAATGGGGTTAATTAGCTGAGGAGGGCAGTAAAGAGGAAGACTTTGGAGAGGATCTCATGGTAGAGAGGACATTTGACTTCAGTGTTTAAAAATGTGAAGAAGTTTGCCAGCTGACAAATGGAAAATGGTGTGAGCAAGAGCACTAGAACCTTTAAATCATTCTCTGTGGTTTAATTTTTGTCATTTTGAAGTTCCCGAAGTAGAAGAGGCGACATGGTCGGTTTGGAGTTGCAGAGAATTAATTCTGGTGGCAGTATGGAGATGGTTTAGAAGGGAATTATCTGATGCAAGGAGGCCAATTACAAAGCTGTTACCATAGTTCTGAGAGATGATGAGGGCCCGACTTGAGATGGTGGGAGAGGATGTATCTAAAGTAGCATGTGTGGGACCAATTAAGGATTAATGATGAGGGACAGGACAGAGTTAGGGCTATTTTTAGGGTTCTCATTGGCCTGCTGGAATGGATGGTGGTCCTATTCTCTGATAAGGGACTCAAAGAAAGAAGAGCTTATCTTGGGGGTGGAAGGCCGATGAATTCCATTTTGACGCATGGAGATTAAGTGCCTGTGGAACATGCAGGTCAGAAGTCCATTGATGAATAGGGTTCTGGACTTAGGAGAGAAGTCTGTTCGAGGATGCGTGGGAGGAGCCCAGGCATAGAACTAGCCCTACAGGTAGAAAAGGGGAACTTCAACTAGACCCTGAACTCTCTTGGACCAGAGCCTTTGAGTCTCTTTCTGCCTGGCTTTGGCTTATTCTTTGTTACCTACCCCAGGCTTGGAGTTCTATTCTGCACATCTCCATGGTAGCTGCTGCCTTGCTACCCTATTCACCTTCCTAGTGATAGCTACCTGTGCTTCCCTGGATTCCTAGATGTTGCTTACCCACCCTTTAGAGAGGCCAGGTGGCAGATGTTGGGCCTTCTTGTTTCTGGTAGTCATTCTAGATTGTATCCGGACTGTATTGCCTTTGTCTGTGGAGATGCTCTTGGGAGCTGTGGTCTGTGTGAAGAATCCCCTATTATCCCCTGTGGGAGATTTCATTCAGTACCTAGAAGCCAGTCTTCATAGCTGACACTCATCTTGCTCTGTCCCGAGAGACTTAAAAATAATTTGACTTTAAATAAATGAGTATGTAAACATGTCCAGAGCTCTTAGTAGTTGGGCAGGTTGAGGCTTTGCTGTCACCCTTTAAAGAAGAGAAGGTGGCCTTTAGAACTACAACTTCTCTCTGCTTTCAGAAGGCAGAGGTGGAAAGTCTCGATAAATCAAGCATGTCGGTGTTGCCCCCAAGTGGCACAAAGCAGATTAGGTTCCAACTATGACTTCCTATGGAGGTGGTGTATCAAACAATGACACCAGTAACGACTTTCTAATTGGGGAACTC
>NW_011916119.1:0-1299 GCF_000151845.1 Pteropus vampyrus | reverse complement strand
ATGGGAGACCTTGGGAGAGAGTGAATGTATTTTGCATTTGGAAGGGATATGATTAAATCTGTATCAGTGGAGCATGGCTGTGGGTCTTGGTCCTTGCACATTCATCCCTCTCTCTCCTATTCACTGCAGTAGTTAGAAAAACCACTGAGCTAGATTATTTCTAACTCCTTTCATCTCAAAAGTTTACATTTTCGTTGTCAGACACCTAGGTATTTAAATTAAAACAAAGCAAAACTTTATCAAAGAACATGTCTAATATTCTTATCAGCAGTACTGGTGTTGGTTCCTGTAATATCAACATTGTTAGAGAATTTAACTCTCAAAACTCCGGAGTCGTTTAAACATTTAAAGACAAAATTCATGTAGTGCCTAACTCAAAGATCTAGCATATAACAAATATGTGCTGTATTTTAGACATTATAATCATCATTTTTATGAAATAAGTTCCATACATTACTTATTCTGGAAGCGCAGTAGAGATATCTTGGTGTAAAAAAAAAAAAAAAAAACACCACAAAATGTGAATATCAAGACATGGTAATTTAGAAATCAGGAAATATGATTTGATTATAATAATTCATGTCACTGAAAAAAATCTCTATCCTTAAGGGACTCACCTTACTCCTGAAGACTCTAATGAGTTACTAAGTAAAGGTGCTTCTCTGTTTATGAAAGTATTTTTCTAACCTGCGTGGCACTATACCAAATTCTCCTTTTCTTAATCTCTTTCCTGGCCACTGCAGAAACAACTGTTCCCAATTAACTCTGAACCTATTGCACTTTTCTCCTCAAGGCATTTATCATTTGCTGTAATGTAATTGAGTCATCAATGCAGATTTCTTCTCTCTTAATGCTCATGAACCCATTGGGCCAAGGGTTTATATTGATTCACCTTTATCTCACTCTCAGTACTTAGTACAAGGTGTTGCATACATAGATGATCATCAACTTATTCTACGTACTATCATAATGACTTAAGCTTCAGGATTTTTTTCTGTGATTTAATCCAAATAACGATTTTAATAAGCAGAGGGTGTAGTTTCTATCCTCCACTCTTTCTACTCCTAAAATCACATAATACCGTAGCTGTAAAAAGTGTTGTATAACCTCTGTGCAATTCCCTTGCATCCCTGGTAAGACCGTATTATATCTTATCCTTTAGAATAAGAAAATCTTGAACCAAAAGGTCTGCTCAGGTATCTTGCAAGTCTTAGATCTTTAATAATTTAGGCCTCTCTGAACTTCGCATAGAAGATATGTCTCCTGAAGTAGAAAGTAATTCCTTTTTATTATCAATGA
>NW_011916118.1:0-1125 GCF_000151845.1 Pteropus vampyrus | reverse complement strand
TCATCTGCAATCCAAATTTGAACTTTATAAAGTCCCATATCTTCCTTTGCCTCCATCTACCCAAAGATGTCCTCAGCCTTTTAAATTTACATCGACCAGAAAGTAGAGCAGGGCAGAAGTTGTGTGGGAGCCCTGTCCCTCTCCCTCCCCCTCACCTTCTGGCCTCAGCACAATAAAAACTCTGTTCGGAACTTGGCTAGCTGCTGCTTTTCCCACATTCGATCAGGGAACACTTAAAGCCATACAGTGTCTTGTCCCGCCAGAAAGCCTATGGGCAGGGTGCCTTTCAGGCTGACACAAAGACACACTGTGCCAGGCATCTATGACCAGAGCAGTGGCCACATATGGATTATCAATAAGGCTTTTGATTTTTTTTTTTCTTTAAGTCACATCATCATCACATTAAACATAATTCAAGCCAGGAAGCAAAACTTAAGTTCTAGGCTTTAAGACTTTGCCTGCCCTATAGCTACAAAGAAGTATAGCTACTTTTCAGTTTAAACATATTCCTTTCAGAAAAATGTCATAAAAATTTTTTTTCACACCCAGTATAATTTTCCACTTTAAATTGATGTTGTATGATTTGATTGACTGTTTTGACTCTAATTTTAATTGTACATTTTGGAAACTCTAATGTTAGATTTAAAGTTAAGATTCAGCACCCATAAAGTTTGCTTCTTACTGGAGCCAGAAACTACAGAAGGCACAATGAAAAAGACAAAGTTTAAAAAAATAAGTATCAGGTATCTTGCTGCCAAGGTACGTGTCTATGGTGGATTGTCACCTTATCCATCTCCATTCACTTTTTGGTAGAGCTTCCATTTTCTACTGCAAAATAATTTTGGACTTGGTCCCATGTTAGCCACAGGGCAGAGTTTCGACAATTTCTTTCCAAAACTGGCCTTCAGAAAATGAACCTAAAAATTTTGATTCAGGTATCTGAGAGAAGCTATGTCAAAGTTTTATTTTTTCTTTTATCATATATGGATATGACAAATATATCTGTAAAATGTACTGATATATAGAGAGTTTCCACTACTCTACTAATAAACCTATATCCTGATAGAAGCTAATCAAAATGGAGAAGTGGTTAATATCAATGCCAGATTAGCCAAAATACTACAA
>NW_011916117.1:0-1089 GCF_000151845.1 Pteropus vampyrus | reverse complement strand
TCATAAACTGCTAAACACAAAATAACTATATTTATTACCTTATCCTGCTTTGTAGATGAAGAAAGTAAAGCATAGAAAGTTAATTAACTTGCTCAAGTTTACACAAATTGTTGTGTCCAGAATAACCAGACCCAACTTGAGTGCTCTTAACCAGGAGACAGTTTATTAGCCGGCGGCTGTCCTTGCAAAGGAGCAGCCTCGAAATGCCAAGATACAAGGTTTTTAAGCCCCAAATCCCATTCCTCATTCTGTCTTAAACACAAAGGTCCATCTTTCTCCTATTCACTACCTGTCAACCCACTGGTCAGGTGTGCAAGCGGGAAGTACAGAAGCAGAAAGCTTGTGTTAGAATGTTATGTTCCTATGGGTGATTGCCTATGTTCCCATGGACAATAGCCAGTGTTCCCATGGGCGATGGCCAAATAGTAATTTTCAGCTTATATACAATTGATTATTTTTCATGCCACGCAAGCAAGCAGGGTTACACAGGCTAAAATTGGCAGTTAGCGTATGAGCTCATTGTTACAAGTTTCATGATTAACAGAATGTGGTTAGGGGTTCCAGAAACTAGGCCTAAGTTATAGACTTCCTTTGTCCAGTTTCAGGTTTTAATTATTCTTTAACCCTTTCATATTTCAGCAGGCCATTACAAAATAAAGGTCTCAGCCTGAAGGAATACAGTCCAAGCCTCCACTATTGTCTAATTTTAGATAGCAACTATTTTTTCAAAATATGTAATTCTCACTTTTCTGATCTATGTAAAAAGATGGAACCTAGAGATGGGTTACGTGAAATCCTTGATTAAAACACCCAGGTAACAGTAATTATATAGACCTAGTTTCTTCACCTTCTACCAGGTGATTGCAGAGCTAGCTACTAGCTGCTCACTTCTTATAAACCCAAGTTAACTACATCAATTTAAATGATAAGCACTCAAGAAATATGATTGTTTTGTTAACTGGACTCTAATTTCTACTTATCTCCTGTGAAGTATAAACACTAATTATAAAGCCTGTGACATTTTTATCTTGTGTCCATTGTAGTATATTACTGTCTTTAATTTTCAGATGAGTAAGGAAATCGACTTCC
>NW_011916116.1:0-2627 GCF_000151845.1 Pteropus vampyrus | reverse complement strand
CAACCATCACTATAGAACCAACTGCTGGGACCATTGTAACTTAAAGCCTCACTGTCAGGCTGTTCGCTATGATCTCACTGTGAAGACCTCGTAACAGCAGAGACCACTCAGGTCCCACGGAGATTCCTGCCAGGGGCGAATACCACCTCAGGTGTGAATCTTTTCAAACATGCGTGCATATCTGAAATGCCAATCTCTTCTACCTCTCCTCCCCAGCCAATCGACACATCAGAGCAGGTGTCCTTACTCCTCCTCGCCCCATAATATTCCAACTGGTGGAGGAAGAAAAGCACCTAGAGTCAAAAAGACTCTGTATTCAAAACCCTACGAACTATGAAACCTTATGGATATCATTCAGTAACTGGAGACCTTACTTTGCTGTTTATTGGTCCAGCAGGCATGACAAGGCCTGCTGCAGGACAGCTTGGAGGATTAAAATTTCCAGTGGGACCACGCGATGTGCTCCACGGGTCTAGGACACCGCCGGTGTCCACCCAGGTGGTGGCCACCATTACGGCGCTTACCTGGGTGTCTATTTCCGGAGGGATTGTCTGGCTCTGCAGCCAAGGATGCTCCGCAGCCAGCTCCGCTCTCTGTCCAGGGGAAAACTGCGGCTGCTGCTGCCTCATGCTGTCCAGTTTGCCCAGGTCTTCTCTCAGGACAATTTCTTTAACCCTGGAAACAAGCAGCGAAACCCTGACGGTCTTGGGTTCTCCTCGTGTCGTCCAAGAACAGCCATCTTTCTGTTCTGTAATGTGCTTTCTCTCTCATTAACACATGATGTGCACATTCAAAGTAACGGAATCATTTCTTTGTCAGGCTGGGAAGCGAGACCTCTTTTTCTTGGTGGAAGACATCTGCACAGCATTTTAACAAGGTGAAAGGAGACACGATGCCTTAGTTCTCCTCTGAGAAGGGAGGAGGAACCCAGAGCCGGCAGAGGCGCCGAGGCCCGCCGCCTTTGTCACACGCTTGTGACGCAGCAGGCGGAGCCGCTGTTCCGGGACATTATGTGCCACCTCACTTCAAATAAATGCATTTGAAAATACGTTTCTCTAAGGGTATGTGTAAAAAATCTTGAAAAATCACTCTATTCGAAACCACACTCAAACCACTAAAAACCTCATATAAAAGTGCGTCTTCTCAAGGGCTTTCTTACCTCTCGGGTACCTGATACGTCATCAGAATGCACTCAGGTGTTTGTTTTATCATTGTCCAGATGGACTCTTCAGCTGACATGGGAAACGCTGCTGTTTCCAGGGCATCTCGAGACGGCTGCCCGTTTGGGGGGATGTCAGGAGAATCATCACTGCTAGTAAAGTATACACTGCTGTCACTGCTTCCTATCAAAAATCAACAACAGTAACACATGAAAAAACACCTGTCAGAGACTGATTTGCCTAACTGGCCCTCCTTCTTCACAGACTTGGGCAGCCGACAGTCTTCGCCGGCCAGCCCAGCCGCCATCCCAGGAAGCTCGGCCTTCCAGGTCCTTGATCTGCCCAAGGTCTCTTTCTCAGTCCTCCTGAGCTACACACTCAAGGCCAGACCTGCTCCTTCTCTCTCAGAACTGCCCCGTGGAGGCTCCGTCTCCTGAGCCACCAACATCTCAGCTTCGCCTTCTCATCTGCTCACTCGACTGCTCGGTCCTGAGTCTGCAACAGTGCCTCAGCACTCGGCTTAGAGCTCGGAGTCCACCATTCAGTGACATTCCCTCCAACACTTCAGACTTTCCCCCTCTGACTTTTCACGCCCACCAAAAGTGTCAACTCCAATAAAGCCAATGATCAAGTCTGTACTTATCGAAACCCACAAAACCAAAGACGTGGAGAAAGTCACATAGAACAGGGCACAATGGTTCTACGAGAAAGTCATCATCGCCTAAAGGATCATCAGAGCGCCCGGGCCACTCCGCTACAGTCCTCGGGCCAGAGCGTCCATCCATTCCCAGCAACGACGACTTCCACTTCTGTTTCCTCTCTCACTTTCACCTACTTAAAAAAAAAAAAAAAAGGCAAGCAGAAGCCATTGGAAAGGAAATTCATGATCCCGACACCAAACATAAACGTACTCCGATCTGCACTCTCCTCTCCTCCTCCTGTTATAAAAGAAGCCGGCCGGCCTCCCGCGAGGCCCCGCCCCTCTGGCTGCGCTGCAGCCTCGTGCAGTAGTCCCTTCCGGCCCTGCATCTGAACCTTCCAATCCCTCGCATCGACACTGGAACGATCAAAACGAAGCAAAACAAAGCTCCTCTCTAATTTTTTAATAAAGTAAGTATATGGTTAAATCTAAAAAACATTTTTCCTCATTAAACAATCGCTTTAAAAGGTAATGGACGATTTAAAGCAAAAACAGTAACAATTTTACTGTGGGTTCGTAATACGTGTAGAAGTAAAATGTATGATAAAAATAGCTCCAAAGACAAGGGAAAATGGAAGTACTCTGTTTTAAGATTCTTAGACACAAAGTGATACGTATAATACCTGAAAGTAGACTATGATAAGTAAAAGATGCACTTGTAAATCTTGGAGCAATGACTTAAAAAAAAGAAAAAATGGAAAAAGAGAGGTATAGAATAAGAAGCCAACAATGGAGAGAAAACAGAATCATTAAAAGTACACCACTTG
>NW_011916115.1:0-2009 GCF_000151845.1 Pteropus vampyrus | reverse complement strand
ATGGTTTTTATTGCTAATTTATGAGCCAGTCTTATAGCATGTGTTTTTCTGTTCTGGGTTTCGTCAAGACTATATTTTCGGTACAATGTTTTTCTGTTCTGGGTTTCATCAAGACTATATTGAGTGGCTAGTTTGAAGAAGGAGAAAACATTATTCTTATCCTTCAAGATTTTATGGTCTGATTGAGGTCATGAAACTTTAATACATGAAACAATGAAATCAAGAGCATATGATTAAGTGCCAGAGCATATAAAGACATAAGAACAAAAAGAAGAGAAGATGCTACAAGGGTCACAGACATCTTCAAGGGGGACAAGGAGGGGCTTACCTTTGATTTGAAGAAAAAATAATTAAAGTTGAGAGAGAAGATAAAAGAGGAAAGATGAAACAGAGACATAAATAATCACCAGGAATTACAGCCCTTTGAATAAAATAAAAATTTATGAATCCTTATTGATATAAATAAAAGAAGGGAAAGCTTTTCCTTATAGTAGACTGACAATTAATAATAAATTAATGAGTTAATGACAGGAATGATGGAGTTAGAAAAATCATCAATTGAGCTGTGATGCTCTCCTTAACTCTTTAATAATCCTTTTCCTTCATTCATGAGCCTCTACAGCCTCAAAAAGCCCAGTGACCGACCTCAAGCCATCCTATATCCCAGTGGCTCCAAATCTTTTATCCATCTACTCACATCCAATTAAAAAGTTTGAGCATATCCACTAAAGTAGGTGTATTTCCCTTATTTTTACATGATATAGATGTGTATTTCTATATTAACAGAAGTCATAAAACACAAAAAACAATTTGAAATGAATTAAATATTTTAAATAATTTTTATTTTGTTTATTGTGTAGAAAAGCTTTGGAATATTAAGCTTCTTAATATTTTAGCAAGGGCTGTGTGATTAACATACTTTATTACTAAAACATATGTATTGGATTAATTGTGGTAAAACAGCCATTTGAAGGCCTAATTCTAGGTTTGTATTATTTTGAGACTGGTTCAAATGGCTGTGATAACTGAACAAGCCACCTATCTTTATACAAAGACCTAAGGAAAAGAAGCGCACTCTCTTGGCTGTACTCTCTGATTCTTGACACGACTTCCTCCATCCCAATCACCACCTATACAACGGTTTTCGTCGAAATCTGACTATTCATGTTTCATGTTCTCTTGTTTATCAGTTATTGTTACGTGCTAATTAGAAGGTATTGCATTTTTATTTTAAATAAATGGGTACAAATCCAACTGAAAATCCTCATTTGGAAAAATTTTTGATGGGTTAAAAAATTTACCTTTTGAGGTCAAATATGTGGTGACAGAAAGAAATCTAACTATGGGAGGTGAACACACAGTGTAAATAAATATATGCCTTACTGTTAAAATGTACAGCTGAAACTTATTGGACTTTGTTAACCAACGTCACTATGAAATAAATAAATACATACATACATACATACATACATACATACATAAATAAATAGAAATTTTTAAGTTACCTTTTGCATATATGACAGCTTTTCTAGGCGACATATGTCATTTTGGCCAGAAAAATCTAATAATAATGCCAACATTTCCAAACATCCTTTTTCAAAATGCTCTTTTCCGAACAGGACCATTTTGCAAAAAAGTAGTTATTTCTCACTTATGGTAACATTACTTTTACTTTGAAAGGATAGACTGTATATATATATATATATATATATATATATATATATATATATATATATTTTTTTTTTTTAATAAGTATCTGCTATGTAGAAATGACTGGCAACTATTTCCATTACCACAAAGGTCACCAAATTTGGGGACAGTTTGTAAAAGAAAAACTTTTAAGTTTCACAACTCTTTTTAATTATTGTCATGAGCTAGTCAACAAACCCTCTGTGTAGTACAGCATTCTCAAAGTTATTCTCTCTTTCTTTTATCACAAATTATATTATTTAAAAGCCTTGTTTCTATAAAATTTAGTCACAACGGATGATATCCTACGGCATGGTGAT
>NW_011916114.1:0-2310 GCF_000151845.1 Pteropus vampyrus | reverse complement strand
TTAGCCTCATTATACCATCATTATAATATCATGCATATGCCCGGAAGTTCATGAATCTGATAAGCTGATTCATGAACTGCGTGTTCCATAAGCAAAGGGTTATATCACAGCCAAATGTCAATTAAAATGACCTCACATGCCAATCATCTAGCACCACTCCTGTAAACACACATCCAGAAGTCAATATAAGACTCACACTCCAAGTTCCACAATGCGGCAGACTTTTTTGGCGTAGCTCATTTCTTTTTTGAAACTTTCAATAAATTTTATTTTTCCTAAATCTCGCTGATCTGTACGTTTTTACTGTGTTGGCAGAAAGAACCAAGGACTCCTCAGTGCCACCGGGGCAACGACTAATTTTAGATCACCCCGAAGGTAGTAATTCTAACTCTACAACTTACTCAGTATGAAGGCATCATTTGCTGTACCTACATGGGTAGTAAAATTCAGGCCTTATGTTGCCAAAATGAATAATCCCCTTAAATTCTACTCTAACACAATTATAGTAATTTTTAATTCTTTATTTCTAGCATCTGAGGATTTTTCTGTTTCTTGCAAGTTCTTCTATGCATTCTTTCTTTATTTAAAAATATCTCACACAGTATTTCTAAGTGTTTGTATCTGAAAGATATTCAGGTTATATTTTGTCATATTGTTGGAAATGAGCAACTGATGATTGTATTTTGTAATCATAATAGTAACAGGTCAATGAAGTGTCTCGATAAAACATAAATTCAACAGATGTTCTATATACCCGCAAAAATCAGATAAACAATAGTGTGATGAAATCTCATTGAAATAGTAGAAAACATATGCCTGAGTTTATCCAGTGTTTCATAGGAAAAAAAAAAAAGTGGAGAAAGAAGCATTCCTGATGGGAAAGCAAATTTGGCATGTCCTTTTAGCAATTTGCCAATGGTCATTAAATATCCTGGTTATCTTTATACTTTCTGCTTTATTAATTCATACTCTAGAAATTTACTCAAAAAATTATGAAGGATGTGTGCAAAGATGTCTGTGAAAAGATGTTAATAAAAATGTTTCAAATAGATAAATATATATGATTGAGGAAGTGGAAACAATCTAAATGCTCAACGATATGGTACTAGACTAAGTAAATTATAGTATGTGGTATTTAGTAGTATGCAGGATTTAAAATTATATTGTAAAATAATATTAATATAATATTCATAATATCTATTTAAAAAGCAAGGCACTGAAGTGTATGTAGCGTTCAACATGATTTTTGATAAAATGCATACAAATGCTGAGAAAATTTACTGCATATACATACAAAAATGTTTAGTTGTATTTATCTCTGAGTGATGGATTTCTACTGGATATTTTACATTTATAAGTATTTTTTCTTTTATTCTGCATCAGAGATGTTATTTTTATAGTTAAATATTAATTTTAATAGCCCAATAATTCAGTTTTTAAGAATATATCAAAACAATATTTGTAATAGTGAATCATTAGCAACTACCTACATGTCCAACTCTTATCATGTGGTTAAATAAATTATGATCCCTCCATTAAGGAAATAATATGGAACCATTAACAGAATGTTATTACTGCATAAAAATTTGAAAACAATGCAAACAGCATAGGGTCAGGTTAAAAAAATACATGATTGAAGATCATAATATAATATTAATTTATGTTCATTTTCTTAGATGAAAGTCTATAAGTAGTCTTTAAGATATTAAATAATAGCTTAGGTTATCATAAAATATACTTCTTGTTGTATAAAATACTTATGTATATTCTGTGAGATTTCATAGAACTATAATATCCTAGAAGCAATCACTGTGATCTTATGGTTCTTTAGAAGATATTTAGACTGCTTGATGAACGTACTCTTGTAAGTCTTTGAAATTCAATCACCTAGTCAACTGCATAGCTCAAGTTGTAAATATTGTTATCACTAGCCATGTATGGCTGTTTAAATTTAAGTTAATTAAAATTAAATAAAATTAAAATTTATGTTTCTTAGTCACACTAGCCACATTTCAAGTGGACAATAGCCACATGTGACTAGTGGTTACAATAATAGCAGTTAGCATATATACAGTTATAGAATATTTCTATCATCACAGCAAGTTTGACTGGTGAGTATTATATAGAGTTCTTAAAATAATTCCCAAATTTCTAGCAAAATATACAAAATAATTTGTGCTTTACATCTAAGGTAGCAAAATTTGTTTTGTATGTTTGTTTTTTACGGTACTGGTTATACACTGACTCAGAATTAGAAAAGGATAACACAAACCACCCTAGCTAGACATTTCAATGAGAAGAGATTTCAAA
>NW_011916113.1:0-1870 GCF_000151845.1 Pteropus vampyrus | reverse complement strand
ATATAAATTTGATGCTATGTGTCGAAAGACAAAAGAAATGAATAAAGGCATGCATGCATTCATGCAAGAATCTATTCCAACTTTCATCCTAACATGGGAATCTCATTCACTGAGCCTCTGGTTGAACCCTTTGTCAACAGAAAACTCAGTACTTTGATTTATTCACATTTATTAGTGGTCTTTACATCAAACTAAAAAATCGCTCCTCTCTAATTCTCATCCATTTATGTAAGATCTCCTTTCTTTTATATAAATTCTACTTTCTCTTCTATAGAGGTATAATTATCTGATGAGATTTATTAAGACTATATTTAAATGCCCTTGTTTAAGACATTTCTAGAGCTCTTGTTTTGCTGTGTTTTTGTTTTGTTTTGTTTTCATATTGCAAAACATTACCTTCTAGATCACCCTCTTCTGAACACAACTCAGATTGTCAATATATTTTTAAACTATAATGTCACTATAGAAAAATATGTTGATTGGGGTGCTCTATTTTCCTAGAACCTAGAGAAATGTCCAGAGATTACACATAATTAGTTGGGTGGCTCTTTCAGTCTCAGAGCTCCACATTATGCCAAAATTCACACCGTTAAGCAATATTCTATTGAAAAATTGTAATCATATGGTTGAGAATGATAGTTTTCTCAAATAGAACATTTTCTGTCATGGAATTTAAATGGACGTGCAAATGTATCATAATCTTTTAAGCTGATATTTTTGGAAGCTAGAATTTTTGAGGGGGAGGAGGGTGAGTGTGTGTGTGTGTGTGCGCGCGCGCGTGTATGTGTGTGATTTTCAGCACAGATTTCCAAGTTTACCTGAAAAAACACAAATTATTTTCCCTGGTTATTATTATTATTATTATCATTATTATTATTATTATTATTATGGCTCAAGTTACATAAAATAGTGAAAGGCAATTCAATTATCTTGCTTTTTAAGTCTAATATTCCTGACAGCATGTGTAATTTAGTCCCAAAACATAAATATATCTGGATAATTTCAAAACATGACATATCTTTTTATTAGTCTTTGATAAGTTTCATTGCACTTTAACAGATTTCTGAGTTAGATGGTCCAATAAGAACTAAATATTCTGTCATGCACTGGGTTTCTGTGTTCTTCTTCTGGATTTCTTACATTCTAAAATGTTTTGGTTATTTTTCTGAGCCAAGTTTCCTTTTTCTCAACTTTTCTAGCTGGGCGACTTTGCCATATTCGTGAAGATTATTCAGTACTTCATAAAACCAATCCCTACAGAGTTATCTGTAATAGGAAGCTTGCTGAAGCTCTGAAGTAATATTTGATATGTTGCCATCTATCTGAGTCACATAACTGATCTGAAATTAAGTTTTAGACCCACGAAATAATTATCCGAGGCAAATAGTTCTTTGAAACAAAATAGCTTACATTTGAAGGAAAATGTTAATTTTATAACACTATATTTCATGTACTGTGATAGTTTGGGCAGAAGGAGATTAAAACTAAGTTACTCATACCTTAAACACCTCATATTTCAGAAAAAGTGTGACTTATATTTCTTTATAGCACTGTTTTGTAGAAATAAGAAGATGAAAATGAAAAGTCCTTTAAAAAATTCAAATGTGCAACTCAAATGCTTAGATGACTAAAGAATTTTTGAAAATACGGAATCTCAAAAATTTTTAATAGAACATACTAAAAATAAAGTAAAATAGCTTGATCATTTTTTAATAAGATGCTCAAAAGCACAGGAAATTATGCATTAGTCAAAATATTTTAATCAATATGCAGATACAATAATAGCACTGTTCATCATGATAAGAGCAGAGACAGTAAGTGGGGGCCATTTATCAGTGGTGCTAAATGCCAGAATATTTTTTTTTGAAAT
>NW_011916112.1:0-3080 GCF_000151845.1 Pteropus vampyrus | reverse complement strand
CATCAGATTGCTATGTGTCTCTCATTTTCTCCTATGGAAGAGAAGTGTTTACTATGAGTTATCCTATGCTCATGTCATCATTGGACATATGGTGGGTAGGAGTTTGATAATTTGTCTCCCTATATCGCAGGTCTCCAGACTTAAGTATAACTTTACTCAAAAAGAAGAAGCCAAGGTATTTCTTTTATAGCTAGCCTTGATTTAGATGATGAGATCCTGGACCTTGAACTTGAGCTTTCTAGCATGACAGGATGTGACTTTTGGTGGTTCTGGCATGATGATGGAAGGCCAATAATTTGGGAGGCAAGGAGTGGACTGTAGAGGTTTGCAGCAAGGAGGCCGATGATTTAAATCTTCTCAGGGTCACTCAGGTCTCTGACTGCTCCCCTTAGATAGGTACATGGTTGGGACTGTCAGCCAGTGGAGTATGGCAGAAGTGGTGTTAGATTATAAACACCATTTAACTTCCACCTCCTTCGCTGAAAAATTATTCTTGGCACCCGAACTCACCATGTAAGAAGTTTGACTACCATGAGGCCACCATACTGAAGGCACATTCAGGCATTCTGTTGACAATTCTATCTGAAACGCAGCCTTTCACAGTATCCCTCCAAGGTACTACCCATGTGAATATAAGACTTCCACCTGCCAATCCAGACCATTTGAAGACTGAACGTCATCAAGGAACCTCCATTATACCACATGGACCATCAGAATTATCCAGCTATGCTCTGCTGGAAGTCCTGACCCACAAAATTTGTGGGACACAGTAAAATGGTCGTAGAATTTTCATCGCTAAGTTTTGTGGTCATTTGCTCCATAGCAGCAGATAACTGGAACACCAACCTTCTCTTCTAAAAGATAAATCTGTAATAGATAAAGTGATGGCAAGGAGAAATGATCTGCAGAAGTTTCATGCAGCTCCGCGGAAGGGACTGGGATTCAAAGCCTTTTTATTTTCACTCCACCTCATTGCTGACGAAGTGCGTTTTTTTATATAGTGCTATCTTATAATGTTTAGAAATCAAAGAATCAACTTTCCAAAAGTCCCGTATGTTTATTAGTCCTTTCTTTGGTTTCCTTCTTTTTACCTCATTGTCTTCTGCTACTTTTTCATTTTGAGACTCTGCGCACATACAAACATAATAAGCATTAGTGAATTCTAATTCTTAGTGGACTTAAAAATACATTATTTGTGTGAGGAAGATTTAATGCCCTCTCTAGTTCTCTGCCCGTGCTCACTGTCATCTCTTTTTACTATAACTAGAAACATTTAATTTCATACCATCTTCCTGACTAAAGTTAATCGAGCACCAGGATCAAGAAAGGTTCCAGTCAGATAGAGTTTAAAAGCTCCAAATGAGCAAATCAGCTTCTCTATACTAAGGCAATTTTTTTTTGCTAACTCCACTCTCGTGGTCACTTTCTCCTTCTTGGATTTGTTTTTGAGATAAACCATCCTATGTTCTATGTCAAGTCCATGAGTCTCTCTCTCGTGTTTAATCTCATGCCTGGGTCCTGGTTTGGATTTTCTGCACCATTCCCCTATTCACCCAGGATTTCAATCCCATCATGGTCTTGTATGTTCTGTATTCTATTCCATCTTGAAATTTTAGCCCTGAAGTAGAAACTATGCTACTTCTCTTAGATTTCCTTGGTGTTCCTATCATCCTCTCTAGAATCTTTTGCTGCCTTAATTTAATTACTTAACACCTAACTCTCACACTCCTGCTGGTGTTCCCGGACAGCGCTGTGACGGCCTGCTTGTCTGTCCACCAGTCTCGTACTCACTGTTATATTCTCCAGAACAAATGATTCAGCTGCCTGGCTGTTTTTCCATAACTTGATTCTCTTTTCCCTTCCAAGAGCCGGTTTTATCTCAGTGTTGGTTTCTGGCCTCCCAATTCTATCTGACCTAAACTCTGCTCCTGATTACCAAGTCTTAGACTGGTTAGAGGACAATAGGTGTCAGGAGCTAATAGAGAGGCAATTATGTCACTCGAATAATTAAAAATACACTGTGAATCAGTCGTGCTGATCCGACTGTAATGAAAATTTACCTCTTTTCATAAATTTTAAGAAAATACTCGTGCTATGCTTTCTTCCTAGTCTTTGATAAATACAAAGTCTGAAGGCCATAAATTTAGAAATTGAGTTTCAATGTTTTTAATGTGCATATAGTTACAAAGACTCTGACTTTAGGGTCACTTACTATTTAAGTGAAAGGGGTAGTTTCTACAGTTGTTTCTAAAAGTGTTTTCACGGTAGAAAAATATGACATGTCTATTTATATAAAAAGCTACAGCTTGTCCCTGTAATGTACTGAAGTGAAGCACATAACCATTTTGCGTGTCATATTTTCATTTAAAAAGTTTATAATTCTGAACTGGATTCCTGATCAAAGATTTAACAAGACTCTCTCTCTCTCTCTCTCTATATATATATCTATATATAGATATATATAGATATATATAGATTATGCATATATATATATATATATATGCATAATGCACATCAACTATTGTAATCTTTACAAAGTAAAAGAAAAATTTTTTGCAAGGTTTTAAAATAGCCTTCATTATATTTTATATATGTAATGGCCTGGGTCAAATCAGGAGACAGAGTCACACAGTAATTTAAAAATGGGAAGTTTAACGTAGAGAATTATTAAGCTATGAGAAAATCGTAACTATAGAGATGAAAAGGACTCTAACGTGTACTCCAAAGGCGCCCTCTGCCTTCTCCTAGAGGTAAGAGAATGCACCTAAGGACGGACGTACTTGGGACAAATTTCACCTCCGCCGGGAGAGTGTTCAGACCTAGTTTGAGCAATGAAATTTGCTGGATTGCCTGGGCCAAAGCTAGTTTAGAGATTATCAAGCAAGCAGGAAAAAAAACTCTGGGCTGGGGCTGCGTAGTTGCCAACGGACCGTGTGTTCTGGTTCACCGGTGAGATACAGCAACACTGAATGCCCCTTTGTCAGATTGCGTGGAAGGGAACAAATAAAAACCAAAATCCTACCTGTCCAAAGTTTAAATGGGTCCCCCTCCTTCCAGCAGCGTCTCTCCAGCGCCCTCTA
>NW_011916111.1:0-881 GCF_000151845.1 Pteropus vampyrus | reverse complement strand
TCTCTATGTTAAATATTAAGGAACTGAGAGTGTAGAGGATGAGTAAGTAACTCGTTCAAGCTTATATAGATAATAAAGCGAAGATTGAAAATTTTGACTCTAAAGCTCGTCTCTCGACTACAAAAACTTGCAATCAATTCTTAAATTTTTTAAACATTAAATGTATACTTTAGATAGATAATATGCTGTTTTCTCCAAAATGGTACTAGACTTTCCTAAAAGATAGCCATAGGTATCAGAAAATTATGGTGGGTTTAAATTAATTTCAAGTCAGTACTTTGTGACAAGAAAAATAGAAAAGAAAAAATTACAATAGATGTACACGATAAACTTAGTGCTAATGATAAATAATCTTTTATTACTATTGACAAAGTGTCTCTCCTTGACTAAACTTAGTCAAGCTCCCCTGAGCCTTCTTTTTGACGAGGCCTTGAACTTGGCCCTATCCTTGCTGGGTCTGTATAGCCAGTTTTTATCAAGAATTCTGCTAAGTCAATTTAGAGAGCATCCCCTACTCTCTTAAAACCTGATGACCCTTGATATCTGATTAAATTCCTCATCTCCCACCGGCCTCCAAGCATATATGATGGCCTGCCTTCAGAAGGAATCCCAATAGGTCAGCTTAGCAAGGCCCTCCCATCACCCACACTTGCAACCCCTTGATTTCTCCTCTGAGTATTTTTCCATCCATCAATGTCCCATTCGCCCTGCTCCTTGAATTCATATCCCCACTCGTCCTTCTATTCAGCACTGTGCCTAGTTCTATACTAGACCCTCTTTCACCCCCTGCATAAAATAGTCCCTGAATAAAATTCATTTTTACTACTTTAACTACTATCATGGTCTGTTTTTCTTCCTTCCTTCCTTCCTTCCTTCTTCCT